>NW_026781551.1:0-257000 GCF_030144855.1 Hypanus sabinus | reverse complement strand
TGTCCATCAAACAGTTCCTCCCTTCTCTCTCTGTAAGAACACAGAAGCTGACAGTGTCCTTGTAAAAGTGTCAACAAGCTTGCAGAGAAACCATAACACCATCTCCGAGGTCTTCCCCCCCCCCCCCCGTGTCTGTCTGTCTGTCTCTCTCTCTCTCTCTCTCTCTCTCTCTCTCTCTCTCTCTCTCTCTCTCTCTCTCTCTCTCTCTCTCTCTCTCTCTCTCTCCCTCTCTCCCTCTCTCCCTCCCTCCCTCTCCCTCTCTCTCGCTCTCTCCAACAAGGTGTTCGGTATTGAACAACTCCCTCTCTCTTTTCAAAAACACAGTTCATAGGGGTAATTCAGGACCCCGTCACAATACTAATAAAGATAATTGTTTTAACATCGAAACCAGACTCCGTTAGTGATCTATTGCTGCTGGTATGTAACAATTGCAACAACCCAGCTGTCTGAGGCATAGTCCTTTAAAATTGGTGAAAATGGCCCAAAATATTGAAAAGAGCAGGGAAGAAGGAGTTTAACCAACTTCGTCCGGAGCCCTGAAGAACGTCACAACCACAGTGAGCTCATCGTCTTGTTCAGCCCGGAGAAAATCATGCAGGAAATTCATGCAGGTGGATAAGATGATGAGAGCCATTGGTCGTGTGGATAGCCAGAGGCTTTTTCCCGGGGCAGAAACTGCTAACACGAGGGGGAATAGGGTTAAGCTGCTTGGAAGTAGGTACAGAGGACATGTCAGAGCCAAGTTTTTTAAACAAAGAGTGGCGTGTGTGTGGAATGCACCGCCAGTGACGGTAGTAGAGGCGGATACAATAGGGTCTGTTAAGAGACTCTTGGATAGGTACATGGAGCTTAGGAAAATAGATGGCTATGCGGTAGGGGAATTCTAAGCAATTTCTAGAGTAAGTTACATGGTCGGTACAACATTGTGGGTCAAAGCATCGGTAATATGTTGTAGATTTCTGTGATTCCATTAAACTCAAGGGAAATCTCCTATCCCACAGAGTGGTGACTAGTTGCAATCTGTCATCTCAGGGAGAGTGAGAGGGGAACGGCAGGGATAGATTTTCATATACTGAAATGGAACAGAAACATGGGCAGGGACAAGATGGGCCGAGTGGCCTCTCAAGCGAGACACGGGATTTGATACAGAACTGATTTATCTTTCACAGATCCACAATATTAAACACAAGTCTAGTTTAAGGCTAACATCAACAGAACAGACTCCTCCAATGCTCCGAGACCAGGGTTCAGTCCTGGGTGCGATGAGCAGCCGCAAGAACTGCAGAATCTGACAGTAACAGTCCCTCATGAACCTGCAGCTGCCTTCAGTCACCGTGATGGTTAAACATTTAACACGGAGCTGATGTGAACTTCCTCCCTGATGTGAAGTTGCTGGTGTTGCAGCAGCTGGGATGATTGAGTGAAACTCTTTGCTCACTCCGGACAGAAATGTGGCCTCTATTTATTGTGAACTCACCGGAGCATCACAAGGTGGGTGAACTGAATGAGTCTCTTCGCACACACGGAGCAGGTGAACGGCCGCTTCCCAGTGCGAAGCTGTTAGTGTATCTGCGATGGCCGACTGAATCCCTTCCAAAATGAGAGCCACTGAATGACGTCACAGTGCTATCAACGTCATGGCGATGTATCCAATCAGATCACGGGCATGGACACATGTTCGGGCTCTCCTTGTAGCGAGTGAGGCGCTGTCTTCTCCAGCATCTCCGCCTCCACATTCAAGAACCGGCGGCATTCAAGCGCTGGTGAACTGACAGATACAGCGGAACTATCGTGCTGTTGTGGTTGTGATTCCCATACACAAATCCTTTGTATTTTCTACACTGTTAAAAGCTTACAAACCATGTCAGTGGGTGAAGGACAACATTTCCACTCAGATTATTTAGTTTCCATGGTGCCTTCTGAGAAAAACACTGTCACAACTCAAAACAACTTGGGGGGACAAGACTTCATCTTCTAACTGGCCACAGTTCCGGCATCAGGAACAATATCAAACTCTCTGCCTCCCTCTTTGTATCAAAATGGATCATTCCTCCCCTTCATCAGTCTGTGACTTGGCTCAGTCTGTCTGTCTCCTTCGCATTCTGAGCATGCGCCACACACCCACTGAGATCACATTGTATTTACACGGCTGTGACTAGAGACTTTCTGATTATTATGTCCCTCCCGGCATTTGACGGAGGTAAACTCAGAGTTAGCAACGGTATTGAACATCGGGAGTAGGTGATTAGGCTTTTTCGTTGGAGATCGATAAACTGCCGGTCGTGTGTGGCTGTATGAGTGGGTCGTTTTCAGACTGGAAGGGGGTAGCGTTTGGAGTACCCCAGAGATCAGCCCTGACCACAGTTGTTCACAGTTTAATGTCCTGGCGGAGGCAGCGAGATGAGAGATGTCCCAGTCTGCTGGTGAGGCAGAAAGAGTGGAGTTGGGGGAGGGGAGGCTATTCACATGCAATTTCGTAGCTTTGCAATCAGTACATAGTGCACTGTGGGGCTGCAGTGACGGGATCCAATCTGCTAATTAAATTTGCTGACGGCACTACATTGATCGGCCGAATCCCAAATAATAACGAGGCAGCCGACAGAGAAGAAGTCATCACCCCGACACAGTGGTGTCAAGAAAACAACCTCTCCCTCATTGTGACAAAAACACAGGAGCTGGTTGTGGATTACAGGAGGAAAGGAGACAGGGACCAAATTCAACATTTCCAAGTCTGTTATTGACACAAAATGCACATTTTAATAGTGATCATGACGCAATGTATTTTATATATTGTTGATGACATAAAACATATTTATAGATTGTTACTGACAGAGAATCATATCATTTGTGTTCCGTGTGTTATCTGAAAGTACTTGCCTGTGATGCTGCCACAAGTCAGTGTTTCTCTGTACCTCTACCTTCCCATACGTGTGCACTTGGCAATAAATTCAACAGGACCTGAGAAATCTCAGTGAGATTTGATTAGTGATGATCATCTTGGCAGCTCGGTAGGTCGAATGTATGAGACAGTACACTGTTGAATGCAAAACCCTGAGCATTGTCGATGATCAGTGGGATCTTAGACTCCAAGTTCATCGCTCCCTGAAAGAGACTGCACAGATTGATCGGGTGGATAAGAAGGCAAATGACATGGTTGTCTTTATTAGTTGAAGCACTGAGTTCAAAAGTCGGGAAGTTGTGTTGCGGCTGTTACGAGCCTGCGTTCCTACTGTGACTGTTTCTTTAAGAGCGCCGGCGTGAGGAGGCGGGACTATGACGTCAGTCACAGGCTGACAGCGCTGATTGTGGACTGAACCATAAGAGAGAGAGAGCGATCTGCAGACAGGCAGTCGGCCAGTCTAAAGAGAGAGAGAGACTGGAAAAGCTGATCGCTTCAGTTAGTTGCAGCTGAGGCTTTGAACTCTCCTATGCCCGCAAGAGTGGGTTGATCATCGGTACACGGAAACACAACGAAAGTGTGTGGCTGTCATTTCGTATAATCCATAGGAGTGGGTTTTGGAATATCTTGTGTTAATCCTTGCCTGGGTATGCCGTGTGGTAACCCCTGGAAGACGGTATTCCTCTGACAGGTCACTTTCGCTGATAACTCGTATGTGGACGGATTCAACGGATAAGAACTTCGTCGACGGTTATTTTGAAGTAACCGCCTTTTCTCTACATTTCACTCCGGATCACAAATATCTCTCTCCCATCATTTATTCCGTGGATTACTGAACTTTCCTTCTTTACCATCTCAAGACTCTAAGCTTTGTTTCCTCAGGCTCGATAGTCTGGGGAATTATATTTACACATATATCCACTGAACACTGTTAACTTTCGTTAAGTTACTATGTTATAAGTAAATACTAATAAACAGAGTGTTTTAACCATCAAAACCAGACTCCAGTGTGAAATTTATTGCTGCTGGTTCGTTTCTAAAACTTCACAGTTCGTAACACAGCTTTATAAAACTAGTTAGACCACATCTGGAGTGTTTCATATAGTTCTGGTCGCCCCCATTCTCGGAAGGATGTCGGGGCTTTGGAGAGGGCGGGGAAGAGTTTTACCAGGACCCTGCCTGGATTAGAGGGCATGAGCTATAACGAGAGATTGGACGAACACAAAGTACACTGCTGATGCTGTGGTCAAATCAACACGTACACACACGCTGGAGGAACTCAGGACTGGCGAAGGGTCTCGGCCCGAAACGTTGACTGCTCGTTTCGACGGATGCAGCCCGACCTGGTTGGACAAACTTGTGTTGTTTTCTCCGGAGCAGCGCAGGCTGGGGTGAGACTTGATGGACGTTTATAAGATTACGAGAGGAATAGACAGTGGACAGATGATATATTTTTCCTGGGGGTTGAAATGTCTAACACATTTAAGGTGAGCGTCGATGTGAGCGGCAAGTTTGCTTCTTTCCACAGAGTAGCGGGTAACTGGATCTCTCTGGGGTGGGAGACCAAAACCGGTCACGTGATGCAGTTTACCCCCACCCCCCCAATTAAACCGTAGGTGGGCAACATCGCGCTGCCGTTTCTGTGGCCCCGCCCTCCTGATGACGTACCACACTTCGCGCATACTCACTGTCTCCGGGTGTGCGGTGTATTCCTTAACGCTCGGTGCTGAAGTCTGCGGGATCGAGAAAGGCTTCTCGTCTCGTATATCCGGGAGCCGGGGCTCTGGATTACTGTCTCCGGGCTGAAGATATCACTTTCCTATTGGTGAGTATTGAGACTGATCCCGAGCAGAGAGGTCCGATGTTGGCCGTCAGCCCCGAACTGAGGGCCAGTTACTCATTTATTTTCCAGTTATATGGGCTCGGCAAAAATATGTCGACTTCACTTAATCTGCTTTCAACGATTCAAACCAGGAGCCCAGGCTTTCTATTTCCGCAGAATTGAAATGGGAGACCAACCAACAGGTCACGTGAGGCTGCGTGCCGCAGATCCGCCCCGCCCTCCGCTTTGTGACGGAGGATCAAGTGGAGTGTTGATAACAAGGTTAACATGAATAATATCAGGAACGATCGGCTTCATGTATGAGGAGCATTTGATGGTTCCGGACCTGTGCTCGATGGAGTTCAGAGGGACGGTGGGGGTGGTGGAGGGATGTATGGTTAAGTAAACATACCGAATGCTAAAAAGCCTGGATACAGTGTACATGGAGAGGATGTTTCCATTAGACAGAGAGTCTGTGATCTGACAGCACCATCTCAGAATAAAAATACCTCCTGTTAAAATTCAGCTGAGAAAAATCTTTTGGCCAAAAGGTGTCTGAAGTGTGGAATTTGTGAAGTTTGGTAGAGGCTGCCGTTTGGGTATATTTATGAGGGAGATTAATACATTAAAGATTGTTAAGTAGCTACAGGGTTACAGGAGGAAGGCAAGAATATGGTGTTGGAATAAAAATCAACCATAGTTGAATGATGGGGCAGATCAGAAGGGTTGAATCATCTGAATCTGTTCCTTCTGCCTGACCATGACTGAATGATGGCTCCTTCTGATTCCATATCGTTTTGTGACGTGAGTGGGACAATAAAAGATTGCTCACTGAGATCATTACTGTATATTTGCCTTCAATATTTAAATTTCAGTGAGTTTTGTTCTTAATAACATGAATCGGAAATGTTTGGTTCTCTTTGTTATTGTTAATATGCTTCAATATCTTTCAATTTGAAGTTAGACCTGCAGTGAGAGATTTATTGGAAGAAAAACCCCAACTGGAGGAAAACCACGACTGATGACGAGGGAGCAGCAACAAGTGAACCAACCCGAGGACTGGGAGCATCAATCAGAGAGAACCCAACTGACTCGGAGATTCCAGTGATTCAGTCAGGAGAAATTTTGGTGAGTCTTACTTCCTGTTCTTTAGACATTTCATACCTGTACAGTGGAAGGTAGCAAATAGCTGGAGTGAGACTGAACATGTCCAGAAGAACCAGTTATGCCTCCGTCAGACCCAGTTGCAATCACTCCAGGTCTGGTAATGTGCATCCAGCAACCCTTTGAAACCACTCCCATTATGTGGAAGTCGAATCTGGATCAAGTCACTGAGAGACTGTATAAGTACAAACTCTTTATTCCAAGCATCGGGCTTACTCAGTTAGTCGCTCAAACAGGAACAGTTGATGACTGTTCCCGCCCAATCCACTAACTGACTAACAATTCCCCTTACACCACTGATATATCCGTCCAGATACCCTCCACACAAGACATGCTGGAGCCAAAGTTATTTACTACATGACAAGCTGGAGCCCCTAAAGACAGAGTACAAAACAGTCATAATGGCTTACACACACACAGAACAGACTGAAGCTGTACTATCTCTAGATGTGAATGTGCAAGGAGATAAGCATCCTGAAACCCTAGCTAGCTACCCTCAAGAAGAAATATGGCTCAGCATGGCTTAGCACATCTGTTGATTATCAGCAGTTTCTTTCAGAAAAACAGGCTGCTATTTTTTAACAAAGTGTTAACCCTTTTACACATTTTATCATTCCCTCCTTTTGATCATTACATGATCAACAAAGCAGTAATTTTTTTGCAGGGAAAGCAAATGAGTACAACATTGACTTATCAGTGGGAAAAAAACAGTGTACAACAGTATTTATAACAATGATATGGACAACTATTAGGTCATAATGCAATATCCTGTTCCATGTATTACTGAACATACCTTCAAAGACCACCACTTCGAACCTTCAGTGAACTGATGTAAATCATGCCCTGCTTTCTATCTAGTAGCTATCAATCACCTTGGCAGTGTGCTTGGAGAGGGATGTAATGTTAGTAGATTCATCAGGGATATAGGTGCAGCATTCTGTGTCAATAATAGCACAGGTGCCCCCTTTCTCAGCTGGGATAAAGTCTACAATTTTGTAGGACTGTTTGCCAGATTGCAATCATTTCGGTGGATATTTCAGTTACTTGGGCCTGTGTTTCTGTCAGGGTCCCTGCAGTGTTGTGGCCAGCTTCTCAAGTGCTGTAGGTAAATTGATTTTCTCTCGTGAATTCCTGGCTACTCCATAGGCGAGAAAAGCGATCATCCAAAAGCACTCAATCTGTTATTCCTCTCTGCTGCTGGGCACCTGCAACTAAGACCAGGATTCATGTTTCCCAGTGTAGGAAATTCCATTTGATGGGAACTTGAGATACCATCCCTCAAAACACTGACAGCCACTGTCATCTCTGACTGGACCGCAGTTCCTCACCTCACTTCCCTGGGTGTTATTTGAGAAATCCCAGGCTTAGAGTTCCTCACTCTGGTTGAGCGGAATTACTGACATTGGAAACATAGTTTTACCATGCTGTGAAATTGCAGCACAAATGCAGCAGGCCCCTAGTTCTGCCTGTATGGCATAGGTGTGACAGAGAGACAGAAAGGTGTTAACATGGGGGCCCACAGATATTGTTTGAGCAATAAGGCAAAACACAAAGACCACTATCAACGAATACATTTTCCTTAAGTCCGAGAGAGCCCTTCTCCTCAGTTCCTTCTGTAACACATTTTCAGTATGTTCAATGTATCCATCGAGATTGCCCCTTCGGTTTCACAGCCGTGGGAGTGGTCAGTAACACCTGATATGGTCCTGTCCACTGAGGTCAGAGTTTTCCTCAATCACAGTTCTTGATTAGGACAAAATTCCCAGGTTCTATGGTGGGATAGTCACTCCTCTCTGTGGGGTAGTTCTCTTCCTTGTAAGCCTGTCATCCCTGTGAATGTAATGCTTGGAAAATTTTGGTTAGTTGGCATACATATTTCCCAATCTCTTCCCTTCAGATATGCATATCCAATTTTGCTGGTAGACTTTCTGGGAGCAATGGTACACAAGGCCTTAGTTCCCAGGGTGTCTTCATGGGCCATCTGGAAATGATTTCAGCTGGTGACAACCCTGTTTTCCCCTGTGGGGTAACCCTCATGTGGAATCAGGCTAATGGTAGGACCTTCAACCAAGTGAGTCCAGTCTCCGCTGTTAGTCTGGCCAGTTTACTCTTCAGAGTGCCATTGGCTCTTTCCACTCAGCCAGCGGCCCGTGGGTGGTGTACACCGTGGAATTGTTGCTTGATAGCTAGTTCGTTTGTTACCCCTTTGTATACTTTCACCACAAAGTGTGGGCCATTGTGAGAGCTCAGCATCTCTGTCAGGCCATACTTGGGAATTATTTCCCATAATAATAATTTCACAACAGACATAGCATTATTATTGGTAGTTGGAATAGCTTCAATGCATCTACTAAACACATCTATAATATCTAAGCAGTATCTATAGCAATGTACTCTAGGCAATTCAATCAAATCAACTTGTAGACATGAGAAAGGTCCACCTGGCAAGGGAATCGTACCTGGTGTGCAGGGTACAGGTTACCAACCATTCCCTCCTTTCCCAGGTGTGTATAATTATGTATATGATCGACCAATATTGGTAAAAACTGTGTAGGAACACAAACCTGTCCCGCTGGAGTAATCCAAATAGCTAGGTTGGGTACTTTCTAGCACCCCATCTGGGAACACATTTTGCGCTGCTGCTCAGAGATGTCCCCATGAAAAGTATGTACCTCCCGCATGTCTGGCAAACGTGTTCTGCTTATGACACAGAGGGTTGCCTGATGGGAACCCGAGGAGACTACAACTACTAGGATTGTGCCGCACTTTTCGCTGTCTCTTCCGCTAAAGCATTGCATTTAGTGACCTAGTCAGACATGCAGGTGTGGGCCGCTCATTTAATAACAGCCAAAGCTCGAGGTAGCTGTAGAGCGGTGTGTAAGTTGTTTACAAAGGTGGCATTACTAATGGGGTGGCCAGAGGAAGACAGGTATCCCCATGTTCCCAGAGAGCCCCGTAGTCATGTACAATTCCAAATGCATAACGGGAATCTGTGTAAACGTTCCCACTTTGGTCTGTTGCTGGGATACAGGCACGAGTCAGAGCAAACAGCTCAGCCTTCTGGGCGGAGACAGCTGCTTCAAAAGAGGCCTGTTCAATTACTTCACTGTCCGTCACTATTGCATATTCAGAATATCGTTTTGCTGATGGATCCACAAAATAGCTTCCATCCTCAAGAAAAGTTACCTCAGGCTAGAGGGGGTATTGCAGAATGGATGGGAGAGTCTGTCCTCCTTTCATGGTGATCTGGATGGGGGGCAGATGGTGCAGTCAACTTCATTTTGACTGAAATTGAGCAGAGATTGTGTGCAATGTCTTGGGTTCAGTCAATATTAAAAGAGAGTCTTACCAGATGTCCTGTCTTCACCTCAAAGTCCTTCCAGTATCGGAGTTGGCCCAAGTCTTGCCAGTCTCCCTCGCTGCTGGAGGCTTGTTTCCTCAGGGTGAAGGCAAGGAACTCTGGGCTCTTTGACTTGAACCCAGGGCAAACCCTAACGATGGTATGGGGAGCCACCAGTCCTGTCTGTCACAAAAGGAAATCCGGAACTTCGGCCAGTAATGTGCTGCCCTCTTTTCCTTAATCCTGTCCAATCACCATGACTGGGAACTTCCCTCGCTCGAGGGGTGCATAATATTGGCTTTCCTCAATGAGCACCCCGTAGGGTCATAGCGCAGAATCACATGAGGGTCGGCCGCTGACGGAAGGGGTTCAAACGCGGTGGAGTCCAGATTAAGTGCCCACTACTGGGGATTCGGAAACTGGGGAAGCTGTCGTTTGGTCACTGGTCCCAGGGTGATGCCCTTATCTGTGTCTCCACTCCTCCTGTCCTCCACAATCAGCTCCTTTGTTTTTGTGATAATGAGGGAGAGTTTGTTTTCTTGATACCAGTCAGATATTGCTCAGACCTCAGACAGAGTCAGCAATCAAATGGTTGAGTATGGTGCGATGAATGTGCTGAGCTGTGTATATCACAATGCAAGAAGCATTGTAGGAAAGCCAGATGAGCTCAGGACAGGGAATTATGATATTGTGGCCATTATAGGGACTTGGTTGCACCCAACAGGTGGAGGGATTTAGAGGAACAAATTTGCAGAGCGGTCACAGACCATGCCAAGAAACAAAGGTTGAGATTGTAAGCGATTTTAACTTTCCATATATTGACTGGGACTCCCATACTGTAAAAGGACTAGATGGGGTAAAGTTTGTCAAATGTGCCCTTAATTGGTACGTAAAATTCCCGATGTAGAAGTGTGCAATAAGCTGTTAGGCAATGACCAGGGCTGGTGACAGAAATTAGTGTTCATAATGCCATGAAATTCAAAATAAAGATGAAAAAAGAGAGGTCTGGACCATGGGTTGAGATTCTAAATTGGAGAGAGGTCAATTTTGATGGTATCAGAAAGGATCTGACAAGTGTGGATTGGGACATGCTGTTTTCTGACAAAGGAGTACTTTGTAAGTGGGAGGCCTTCAGAAGTGAAATTTTGAGGGTGTAGAGACTTAATGTGCCTAACAATGTAACAGTTGAAACGTAACTGGTGCAGGGAATCTTGGCTTTCTGGCTATATTGAAGCCCCGGATATTTTGTTCCTTTAAATGCCTCAGACTTTTGGGTGCTACCAAGACTCATTAATCATCATCCATGCCCTGAGCTCATCTGAACATTTTCATTGTCTTCTGTTGGTTTCTCGCTTCCCAATAGCTTTTGCTCTTTTGTTTGCCCTCTCTTTGGCTTTTATGTTGGCTTTAGCTTCTCAATTCAACTATGGTTATGTCCTCCTGGTTTCCAATGTTTTCACTTCCTTGGGATATGTCGATCACTCAGCTCCTGAATTGCTCCCAGAAATTCCAGCCATTGCTGCTCCGTTGTCACTCCAACCTTTTCCCTTCCAAACAAGTTTGTCCAGCTTCTCTGTCATAGAATAATGGAGACGTTCAAAATAGAAACAGGCCATTTGGCCCATCTAGTCAATGCCAAAAAAAACATTTAAGCTGTCTATTGCAACTAACTGCACCAAGACCATCGCCCTCCATACACCTACCATCCAGGCTTCCATCAAAACCTCTTTGAAATGGTGAAACCGAGCTTGTATTCACCACTTGTGCTGACATGTCATTGCACACTCTCACGACCATTTCAGTAAAGAGCTTTTCCATATGTTCCCATTAAGTTTTCACCTTCCCCACTTACCCATGACCTCTGGTTGCCATCCCACCCAACCTCAGTGGAAAAAGCTGCTTGCATTTACCCTATCTATACCCTCATAATCTTGTATACTTCTGACAATTTCCCAAAGCTATGTATAATGTCCTTGTTTATGTTTAGAGCCTTTTTTACGTGTATAGGATGATGAGGGGCATTGATCATGTGGATAGGCAGAGGTTTATTCCCAGGGCTGAAATGGCTAACACGAAGGGGCATAGTTTTATGGTGCTTAGAAATAGATACCGAGAGGATGTCAGGGGTAAGATTTTTACCCAGAGAGTGGTGGGTGCGTGGAATGCACTGCAGGCTATTTGTGTGAGAGTATTTCAGTTACAGTGGGGCCAGGAGCCCGTGCTGCTCAGTGGGAAGAGGGAGCAATACCAATGGCGAGAGTCAAACTGAGCCAGGTCACAGATTGGAGATGGGAGAGATGCCCCATTCTTAAAGAGACAGGAAGAGCATCAGAGAGTTTGATGGTCATTCCAGGTACCAGCACTGTGCCCAGTTAGAAGATGATTTCTCTCTCCAACTTGGGTTGAACTTCACTGTAAGAGTGTGTTGCCAGATCACACCGTGACAACTCAAGTGATCTCATATGAAAAGTTGCCCCACACACATTGATGGATTTTGTAAATCTTTTTACAGGCTAAAAACAAGGAATTTATCTACGGGAATCTCGAACACAAAATGCCAATTTTGCTGTCTCTGTCCAGATATTTAAGAAGTGGAGCAAGGGATTCACTCGATCATCCTTCCTGCTCAGGCTGTGGGGAGGGATTCACTTGGTCATCTGACCGACTGGTAAAGCGGTAATTTTACACGGGGAGAGGCCGTTCATTTGCTCAGACTGTGAGAATGGATTCAGTGGGTCTTCTCAACTGAATGTACATCAGCAAGTTCACACTGGACAAGGCCATTCACCTGTTCTGTGAGTGAGAAGGGATTCAGTCGTCTTCCCACCTGTGGACACACCAGTCAGTTCACACTGGGCAGAGGCTGGTCATCTGCTGAATTTGTGGGGAAGGATTCACTCGGTCATCTGACTTCATGGCTCACCAGCGAGTTCACACTGAGGAGAGGCCGTTCACCTGCTCGGAATGTGGGAAGGGATTCACCTACTCATCCCAACTGAAGATACATCAGCGAATTCACACTGGAGAGAGGCCATTCACCTGCTCAGACTGTGGGAAGGGATTCACACAATTAGCTGGCCTACAAGCACACCAGTCTGTTCACACTGGGGAGAGGCTGTTCACCTGCTCAGACTGTGGGAAGGGATTCACTTCGTCATCTCAACTGAAGGTACATCAGCGAGTTCACACTGGGGAGAGGCCGTTCAACTGCTCAGACTGTGGAAAAGGATTCACACAGTTAGCTAACCTACAAGCACACCAGTCAGTTCACATCGGGGAGAGGCCGTTCTCTTGCTTAGACTGTGGGAAGGGATTCAATTCATCATCTAAACTGAAAGTACATCAGCGAGTTCACACTGGGGAGAGGCCATTCACCTGCTCAGACTGTGGGAAGGGATTCACACAGTTAGCTAACCTACAAGCACACCAGTCAGTTCACACTGGAGAGTGGCCGTTCAACTGCTTAGAATGTGGGAAGGGGTTCATTCGGTCATCTCAACTGAAGGTACATCAGTCAGTTCACTCTGGAGAGAGGCCGTTCACCTGCTCAGACTGTGGGAAGGGATTCACACAGTTATCTGGCCTGCAAGCACACCGGTCAGTTCACACTGGCGAGAGGCCGTTCAACTGCTCAGACTGTGGTAAGGGATTCACACAGTTATCTAGCCTGCAAGCACACCATTCAGTTCACACTGGCGAGAGGCCATTCACCTGCTCAGTCTGTGGGAAGGGATTCACTCTATAATCTTGCCTACTGACACACCAGTCAGTTCACACTGGAGAGTGGCCATTCACCTGCTCAGACTGTGGGAAGGGATTCACTCGGTCATCTCAATTGAAGGTACATCAGCGAGTACACACTGGGGAGAGGCCATTCACCTGCTCAGACTGTGGGAAGGGATTCACACAGTTAGCTGGCCTACAAGCACACCAGTCAGTTTACACTGGGGAGAGGCCGTTCACCTGCATATTCTGTGGGAAGGGATTCACTCAATCATCTCAATTGAAGGTACATGAGCGAATTCACACAGGTGAGAGGCCATTCACCTGCTCAGACTGTGGGAAGGGATTCACTCGGTCATCTCGCCTACTGACACACCAGTCAGTTCACACTGGAGAGAGACCGTTAACCTCCTGTTAATGTGGGAATGTATTCACTCAGTCATCTAACCTTATGTAACTCTCACTCCGGCTAGCAGCTTAATATAGGGGGTGATAGCCCCCTAGCTCAGCCAAATGTATGTGGATGCTGCGCTGCGTCCCCTGTTACAAATCAATACCCCAAAATAACGAACAGTACACAAGATGTGATTCATAATTCTTACTTTGACTAAAGGGTTAGTAAAGTAAAAAAAAAGGGCCCACTCTCCCCATTTGTGGCTTCTCATCTCTCCACAGCAAAAGCCCATGAAATTCTCTCATTCAGACTCACAAGAAAGAACATTTCTGTCATTGGATAGCCCAGCACTCCAAAACCCTGTTATCTCTAGTTGTATCCTAAACATTGCTGCTGCAGAGAAACCACTACCTCAGCAGTGAAACATTACAGAGAGGTCATTACATTAGCAGTGAAACCTTACAGTGTGTTACACTTACAACACACTACCGGATTCACACAGGGGAGAAAGTTTCAATAAGCTTCATGCTGGATATTTGTCCATCACCATTGCTGAATGCTATTTTGAGAGTGATTGTAAGTGTTGAACTCTGCAATTATTGCTGCTGCTCACCACACCCAGTTCTGCACCCTGGTCACTGGACATGGGGGGAGTTTCTTCTGCTGCATATTCACTTTTAATGGGACTAGATCTGTGACAAATGAATCAGTTCTATCTTAAGCACTGTCTCTGTTACTTAGTGAATTTATAACACACCTAGTGTACAGTAGAGAGTCAACTCAGGCCGGCTGAACCCTGCCAGTGATTCTGTTCCACAACAGATCTTTCAAATCCTCCCCTGTTGTTCACCTCTCACTCTCCCTGGGATGAGGTCCAAATAGTCATCACTCTGTGGGTGAATATGTTTCCCTTGAATTTCTTGCAGACTGAAGAAGTCGAGCTGACTGCGCATCTGTCTGAGATGTTCTTTGCCCCTCTAATCTCTGGGCTGAGGAAGAATGACATTGGGAGTTAACCTCCTTAATCACGACTCATGTCCACATTATGGGTCACTTTCCCCACTTCTAAAATGTTGTTAGCGAACACCACTGTCCTCTAAAGACTGAAAGCAGAGTGGGAAGTCATCAATTGGATTTTCAATGAAGCTGGGTCCAGAGGGAGGTCTGCACAGAGCAGAATTTGGGGCCCTGGACGATGTTCGGGGTAAGAACGTATGATGAGGAGAGGGGATTCAGCAACAGGGCATGTCAACGAATGACATTTGGAAGCAGATTGACAGAGAAAGTAATTAGGTTATCTGACTGACGACACAAACACTACCTGTGGTGAGGTGTTCCACTGGTTGAGGAACATGTGTGTTAGGAATGGTTTTATCTATTGGGGGAGTTATTCCTGCTTGTTTATCCTGTAATATTATAACCAGATGGATTGACCTATCTGAAATAACGTATTGATGATCATATAATTTGCAAGATTTTGGCTCTAAAACTGGATCAGGCTTGAATTTATGGTGTTTTCATGAGGTGATGGAGGGCATTCATGAGTTTGTATTTTAAAGCAAGATTTTGGTGAAAGATATTTGCCACTTGATTGTACCTGCGTAAGTAATCAGATTGAGTTAAACTGCTGCAGGATCCTAGAATGTGTTGGACTGTGTCTGGTTTCTCTTGGACTTTTCTGCACTTACTGCTTTGTTTGTTTGTATTTCATGAAGTTTCGATTTGTTTTACTTTTGTTACCCACCTCGTCCTGTATTTCCGCAAGGAACTCCTCTGTTTCTGGGAAGAAGTCTCCAACTCTCAGTCAGGTGCTCGATGCTTCCTTGTCACCATCTCGTCTGCTCAGATCATTGGGATGTCTCCCATGGAGGGTCATACACATTTCACTGGTTAATGTTTTCATCCAGAGTGATGATTTATTTTTCTGAGCCAGCTTGTCATTTAAGTTTTATGGTCTGTATTTCTTATCATAATTGCATATACACACATGGAGTCAGTTCAGTTCCTCAGCCATATCCTTATCTCCATTTACAATTTATCCAACATCATTTTCTTTTGGTCCTATATCTACCTCACCTGTTTTTTTTACTCCTTATATACTTGAAAAAGATTTTAGTATCCTTTTTGATATTATTTGCTATCTTTCTTTCATAGTTCTTCTTTTCTCTATTAATGACCATACTTTTCTTTCGTAAGTTTTTAAAAAAAACTTCCCAATCCTCTGTCTTCACACTAAGTTTTGCTTCCTTGTATGCCCTCTGCTTTGCTTTTACTTTGGCTTTGACTTCTCTTGTCAGCCACGGTTACATACTTTATCCATTCGAAAACTTAGTTTTCTTTGGAATATATCTGTCTTGCACTTTCCTCACTTCTCGCATAAACTCCAGCCACTGCTGCTCTGCCATCCTCCCTGCTAGTGTCCCTTTCCAGTCAACCTTGGCCAGTTCCTCTCTCATGCTACTGTAATTTCCTTTACTCCACTGAAATACTGACACATCTGATTTTGGCTTCTCTTTCTCAAATTTCACAGTGTACTCAATCATGTTGTCATCACTAAGGGTTCCTTCACTTCCATCTCTCTAATTACCTCTGTTTCATCACACAATACCCAATCCAGTACAGCCGATCCCCTAGTGGGCTCGACAACAAGCTGTTCTAAAAAGCCATCTCATAGACATTCTAGAAATTCTCTCTCTTGAGATCCAGTGCAGAACTGATTTTCCCAATCCACTCTTCCAGTAGCGATCTGATTTTCCCAATAATTTTCCTTGCTTTTGACCCCCTATCAAAAGTTCTGCTAATGTGAATAGATCAGCGAGTAAAAGACAACCTGATTTCCAAAAGGCATAAAGTTAGAGATGACACATTTCTTTAATATTTAAGCAAGATTACATTTTTATTTCAATCTATTACAGTTTCAAAATAACAAAAAAAGGAAAAGGGCCAGAAGCAAATGTTTGGGCGCCCTACATTTTCAGTAGCACCCCCTTTGGCAAGTATCACAGCTTGCAGACACTTTTTTTAGCCAGCCAAGAGTCTTTCAATTCTTGTTTGGGCAAATTTCTGGGTTCAGACATTAGTAGCAATGTACTACCTGTGGAAATTACAAACCACAATATTATTAGAATCACAGAGCCAAGCAGCAATGAAACAGGCCTATCAGCCCTTCTAGTCAATGCTGACCTGTTTTTGTTGTTACTCCCCATTTCCACCTACCTGCATCAGAGCCTCCATACACCTCCCACCCACGTCCTCACCCAAATCCCTCTTTAGTGTCTAAATCAAACCCACATCCTCCACTTCCACTGGCAGCTCATTCCACACTCTCACCAACCTCTTCACCAAAGTGAAGAATTCCCCTTCAGATTCCCTGAAAATAATTCACTTTCACACGGAACTTATGTGAAATGTCAGGATGAGAGGGTGGACGGGGCAGAGAGGGAAGACAATAAAGGGAGGGGTGGTTGAGTGCGGAGACGGAAACAGAGCGGAGTGTTTATACAATATTTTTTGAGAAAAATTAATTGTTTTAACTTGCTGCAAACCTACTCTCCATATCCCGTATATTCTTAACCAGATTACTGATCCAGATGACAAGTAGTAATGGTTGATGTTCAAAGCAAATTTTATTATCAGAGTACATAACTTTTATATAGTCAGATACCACATAAAACCCTGAGATAGTTTTTCCTACAAGAATACTTAGCAAATCTTTAGATTAGTAACATGATCAATGAAGAATCAAGTAGAGCGCAGAATTCAACCAACTATGCAAATCCAAATATAATTAAATATCAATGAATAATGAGAGCAATGGGGTGTAACCCTGGGGAACCTCACTGGGCTCGGGCCTCGAGTCCAATAAACGGCCTCCCACCATCACTCTCTGCTTCCTACCATCAAGACATCTGTGCATCCAGTTAACCAGCTCTCCCTGGATCCCGTGTGATCTAACTTTCGACAGCAACTTACCATGCTGAACCATATGAAAGAACTCACTGATGCCCATATCGGCCACGATCCTGGGACAGAGATGTCACAGATCAGAGGGCATGGATTTAAGCAGAGGATGAAGAGGTTTAGAGGGATCGGAGGAGGAGATTTCTCACTCAGAGGGCAGCTGAAATCTGGAACTCACTGCCCGAGGTGGTGGTGGAGGCAGGTCCCTTCACAACATTTACGAAGAGGATGAGCATTGAAACTGCCGAGATACAGTCGGCTGTGAACCAAGTGCTGATAAATGGGACCAGTGTAGACAGTGAGTGGATGGTCAGAACAGGTATGGCCGGCCCAAGGCCTGTTTCTCATCTGTGTGATCCACCACTCCGGACATGCTAAATTACCGATGTTGGCACCGCAAGGCATTGATCTCAAAACTCCACACCCCTCTCCAACCTGAAATAATCCAGACTGAACTCCTTTGTCACCATTGGAAGTATCTGTTTCTGTCAAGGTAGCATTGAGATTGGTCACTTCTGCTAAATAACTGGCAATTGATGAAGTTCCTGTGTCTTCCATTAATGTTGCTGCCTTACAGCAAAACTAACCCTCTCACAGTGTCAGAATCAGTGATTAAATCCCGCACCAAACACTGTGCTTTCAACCCTGCACTTGAACCATCTCACTGAGGTTCTGTAGACACAAACCCTGCCCTCTGCATATGTGATCACATCTCCCCTGCTTCTGACATTTCAAATACCCTCAGAATGGTTTTCTGATTCAGTCTGAAGGTTATGGTACATTCAGCTCATCGTCAGACCTGACAAACCATGTCTTCCCACAGCTGGTTCCACCTGTTGGTGTGTCCTCTTTCCTCCACCTCCAGGGAAGCTGCATCTCCACACAAACTCCTCACTTGAGACGACTGTCTATACCCGTGACATAGGAAATCACATCTCTGTCACTCTATTCCAGCTGCTACCATCATAACAGCATAAAAGCCAGGACCAACAGGCTCTGGGACAGCTTCTTTCACCAGGCCATCAGACTGATGAACTGACGCTGACTTGAATGTACTCTATATTACATTGTCTGTTTTAATTATTATAAACTCTTATAAATTACTATGATTGCACTTTGCACATTTAGATGGAGACATACTCCTCATGAATGTATGAAATAAAGTCAATTCAATTCAATTCCTGATTCTGTGCCTGACCTGCTCGCCTCTGGGTATCCTCCGTCAACAAGCTTCTTCCTCAGTCACCATCTCGCAGCCCATGACGGTGACAGGGGTATCCATGGTCCACATTGTCAGGCTGTTAGTTTAGCAGGATACAAAGACGCTGCCTGAGGAACTCAGTGGGCCGAGCAGCATCTGTGGAGGGAAATGGACCGTCAACATTTCGGGCCGAGACCCTCCCTCTGGACTGAGAGTAGACGGGAAATAGTCAGAGAAAAGAGGTGGGGATGGGGCAAGAGCTGGGGAGTGAGAGGTGGATCCAGGTGAGGGGGGGGAGGTGGAAGGTGGAAATAGTGACAAGGGTGGGAAGTAAGTGGTTGGACCATCACGGTGCTGCAGAAGATGGAAATTAATTCCACAGAGGATTAACAAAGAGGTTAGAGAGTATTTGCTATAAAGCGTACAATGAAGATTCACCAGACTAATCCCTGGAGTGGTGGGGTCATCATATGAAGAAAGATCAAATGCGATAACCCTTTCATTTAGAGAAGCGAGGACTGAAAGGTGAACACATTGAAATGCACAACATCATTACCGGTTGAACCAGGGATCCCAGTCTCTGAAACATGGATGGACTGTCCGGGACTGAGATGAGGGGAAATGTCTCCACTCTGAGGGTGGTGAATGTTTGTAAATCCCCACCACAGAGGGTGGTGAAGACTCAGTGATCGTCCTCACATAAAACAGAGAAAAGCAGATGTGTGGAGACCGAGGGGAATCGAGGAAAAGAGGATCGGGCAGAAGTTTATGGCTAAGAAGGGAGAGCAGCCGCTATTTTGTTGATGATTAGAAGGGCTGAATGGCCTCCTGCTGCTGTTTCTCACTTAATGATTCAGTGTTCCTGATCAGTGAGGCCGGAGGAATGTGAATAGAAATTATTGTTTACTGACATAGACTGATTTAAATGAAACCTGCACATTTCCGGTTTGGGTCTGAATTCAGTTTCTGACTGGGATGGGAATCGAAACTCTAACTCTGAACGCTCTGTGACTTGGGGCTGGAGGGAACGGGACCGGGGAAGATATGGTGGGAAAAACTAAATACGTATCTGGTTTAAATTTGGAAATAATATAGGGAAATAATAAAATAATGTGGGAAATGCGGCGGTGGGAAGGGCAGGGTGTGAAGGGCGAGGAACAGTCAACGGGTGACTTGAGAGACCCTCCACTCGTCACGTGATCCCGTTTTACCGCAGATCGGAAGCATCTTCGGGTTTGTTTCCGAGGCCCCGCCCACCGCCTTATGACGCAATTAGCACATTGCGCATGCTCACATTCCCGGGCTTGGCAGTGCTGTTTTTTTCGTTCTTTGTGAAACCGGGTCGGTGGTGAGATCGGGATGGGGAGTGGGTTCTCGCCCCCTTGGACGGGGAGCCGGAGACGGATTATTCTCTGCGGGGCAACACCAACAATTTTCCTTCGGTGAGTATTGAAGCCGGTCCCGATCGGGGAGTTCTGACGGTGGGTAGTGAGTTAACTTTCCTGAAAAACTAAGAAATTCTGCAGTTGCTGGAATTGCGAGCAACGCGCACAAAATGCTGGAGGAACTCAGCAGGCCGGGCAGCATCTAAGAAAAGAGTACAGTCGACATAACCGGCCGAAACCCTTCGGCAGGATTGGAGAATAAAAGGTGGGGGTGGGGAAGGGAGAGAGAAACAGAAGGTGATCGGTGAATCCTGAAGGGGGAGGGGATGAACTTTCCCGGACTGGCGGCCTCGCCTCGCTTCCTTCACAGAATCTGCCGGGGTCGGTTCGGTGTGAAGGTCTCACAAGGTCTCTGAGATGAGCTGCCGCTCAGCCCCTGTTGTTCGGGTCCTATTAGCAGGATGACGTAAACATATTTCTATACTGTTACTGACAGAGAATCGTATAATTTGTGTTCCGTGTGTTATCTGAATGTACTTTCCTGTGATGCTGCTACAAGTCAGTGTTTCTCTGTACCTGTACCTTCCCGTACTTGTACACTTGGCAATAAATTCAACAGGACCTGAGAAATCTCAGTGAGATTTGATTATTGATGATCATCTTCGCAGCTCGGTCGGTGGAATGTAAAGAGAGAGTACACTGTTAAATGCAAGACACTGAATAGTGTTGATGATCAGAGGGATCTTGGAGTCCCTGAAAGCGACCGCACAGATTGATCTGCACAGATTAAGAAGGCAAATGGTGTGGTTCTCTTTATCATTGTGTTCAAAAGTCTGGAAGTTGTGTTGCAGCTTTATAAGATTAATTAGGCCACATCTGGAGTGTTTCATACAGTTGTGGTCGCTCTCGTTCTCTGAAGCATGTCGGGGCTTTGGAGAGGGCGCAGAAGAGGTTTACCAGGACACTGCCTGGAATAGAGGGCATGAGCTATAACGAGAGGTTGGACAAACTTGAGTTGTTTTCTCTGGCGACGTGCCGGCTGGGATGAGACTGAATAGACGTTTATAAGATTACCAAAGGATTAGAAGCAGTGTCTCAGAAAGGCAGCGTCCATTATTAACGAACTCCAGCACCCAGGGCTGCCCTTTTCTCAAAGTTACCATCAGAGAGGGAGGTACAGAAGCCTGAAGGCACTCTCTCAGTGATACAGGAACAGTTTCTTCCCCTCTGCCATCTGATAGCCAAATGGACATTGAACCCTTGAACACAACCTCAATATAAATATATAGTATTTCTGCTTTTTGCATGATTTTTAATTTATTCATAGAATAATAGAAACCTACAGAACAGTACAGGCCCTTTGGCCCACAAAGTCGTGCTGACATGTCCCTACCTTAGAAATTACTATAGTTACCCATTGCCCTCTATTTTTCTAAGTTAGTTTTTCTCCAGTGCCGCCAGGTACCTATCCAAAAATCTCCGAAAAGACCCTATTATGCCCACCTCCATAAACATTGCCGGCAGCCCATTACACCACTCTCCACCAATCTCTGACCAAAAAAAAAACTCACCCCTGATATCTCCTCTGTACGTACTCCCCAGCACCTTAAACCTGTGCCCTCTTGTGGTAACCAGTTCAGCGCTGGGAAAAGGCCTCTGACTATCCACATGATCAATGCCTCTCATAAACTTATAAACTTCTATCAGGTCACCTCTCATCCTCTGTCGCTCCAAGGAGAAAAGGCCGAGTTCACTCAACCTATTCTCATAAGGTATGCTCCCCAATCCAGGCAACATCCTTGTAACGTGCCTCTGCACCCTTTCTAAGGTTTCCACATTCTTCCTGTAGTGAGCACAGTGGAGTGTGACCAGGGTCCTATATAGCTGCAACAAAACCTCTCGGCTCCTAAACTCAATTCCACGATTAATAAAGGTCAATGCACCGTTTGTCGTCTTAACCACAGAGTCAACCTGCATAGTAGGTTTGAGTGTCCTCTGGACTCAGACCCCAAGATCCCGCTGATCCTCCACACTGTGAAGAGGCTTACCATTAATGCTATATTCTGCCATCATGTTTGACCTAATAAATTGAACAACTTCAAACTTATCCAGATTGAAATCCATTTGCAACTTCTCAGCCCAGTTTTGCATCCTTTCGGTATCCTACTGTGACCTCTGACAGCCCTCCACACTATCCACAACACCCCCAACATTTGTGTCAAAAGCAAATTTACTAACACATCGCTTCACTTCCTCATGCAAGTCATTTATAACAATCACGATGTAATGGTCCCAGATATACATATACTGTAATTCTTATTATTTTATTTTGTGTTTTCTTTTTCGTCTATATTATGTCTTGCATTGAAATGCTGCTGCAAAGTTAACAAAGTTTACACCACACGCCAGTGATAATAAACCTGATTATGAATCTGTGTGGACAGATAATATATTTTTCCTGGGGGTTGAAATGTCTAATACATTTAAGGTGAGAGGAGATGTGAGCGGCAAGTTTGTCTCTTTCCACAGAAGTGGTGGGTAGCTGAACTCTCTGCCTGGGGGGGGGGGGAGGAGACCCCACCAGTCACGTGATCCTGTTTGCCCCTCCCATTTATCCACAGATGTAACTAACTCTTCGCGCATGCTCACTGCCTCCGGTTGGGTGGTGTTTTCCTTTCTGCTCAGTGCTGAAGCGGATCGTCTGCGGGATTGGGAAAGGGTCCTCCCCTCCTGGGTAAGGAAGCCAGGGATCAGATCACAGTCTGCGGGCCGAAGATATCGTTTTCCCATCAGTGAGTATTGAGACCGATCCCGAGAGGGGAGATCCAATGTTAGCCGTGAGTGCTGAACTGAGGGCCAATTACTCATTTATTTTCCTATTATCTGGGCTCTTCAAAAATATGTAGATGTCACTTAATCTGCATTGAACGATCTAAACCAGGAGCCCAGGCACTTTATTTCCACAGAGTTGAAATGGGAGACCCACCAACAGGTCACATGAGGCTGTTTAACACAGATCTACCCCGCCCTCTGGTTTGTGACTCAAGATCATGTGGTGTGCGGTCAGAGTCCCCGTATGTGAGGTGATGCTTCCTCCATGTTGTGTTGGGGAATCTGATGTTGGCCACTGAGTCCCGTTAACTTCCCCCAACTTGTCTCACTTCCTGAGCCTCCTCGCATTTGTCTTTGAGCTTTTTGGCTGGTGTCTTCTCCCGGACTGGGGTGGGTGAGGAAGGAGAATGTACCAGGTTGTGGGGATCTTTGATTTCACTACCTGCTTTCCTGAGGGACTGGAAAGTCCAGTGTGAGAATGGTTTCTGTGATGTGCTGATCTGGGTCCAAAGGTCTCTGCTGTTCCTCACAGTCACGGGCAGAGCAGTTACCATGAAAAGCATGAAGTGTCTGAATGGGAAACTTTCTATGGTGTGTTGATAAAAATTTGGTGAGGGTTCAAAGTATATATGGCAAAGTTCTTGTTGTTTTGTTCTAACTTTGTCATTTTAAGATCCTTTATACAGTAGTGAGTACTATTAATTCAGTATCTATGTATTGCTGGAGAACCATAATTGATCGTCCTTGATTTCTTCTCCACCTCATTCCATCTGCTCATTCCCTGCCCATCTTGTTCAACCTCTGTCCAGTCTCTCTCCCACCAACGTCAGTGACATGCATCAACTATCTGGGTCAACCTTGGTCCACCCTGTGTCACACCTCTTTAGTGATATATATCGGCAATCATTCTTGGCTTCATTGTGAAGTATTCTTTTACACCTTCGGCCTTGCTGAGTTGTTTCCAGAATCAGTTTTTGTCAGCTGGAAAGCCAGAGGCTCATCAGGTGCCAGTTCTGTTGTGCATTGGTGTGGAGTCCTATTTTGTGAACTGTGACTGCCTGACACACTTCATCATATTACAGTCAGCAAAGAGTTCTGGGAGAGTTGGTGCTTGGGCTCTAGTCCTGTGATCAGCATTCCAGGGAAATGGAACTGCTGGTGTTTTGGCTTTGACTTTGCTTAGTGCTTCTACAGATGGGGCTGGATGGATGTCCTTCTTCGAGCAGCTGGACATTGGTTGTGGGGAAATCCTGGATTGCACTACCCAGTGTGAGATGTGGGGACAATGTGTGAGACTCTCAGGGTCGGTGAGTGGCAGATTAAGCTGTGTGACTCTGTGAGGTTGGGTCCTGGGATATCATAGTTTTTGATCCAGGGAAAGTGGACCCGGGGATTGAGCTGTTTGGGCTTGTGAGGTGTTGATCGAGTATTTCTCGTCTGGGATCAGATGTTTCTTTCTGGAGTTCCTTTGGAAGCAATGACTGCCAGTCTGAGGAGAGGATGTGTTCCCATTCCATCCTCACAGGGAGAGGCTGTGAGTAAATGGGCTGTTCCGTGTTTACAACAGTAGAGATAGACCCTGAGTTTGGTGTTCAAACTATGCTTCGAAATCCCCCTTTCACTGTCATCTGTCTGTCACTCGGTGGAAATCAGGCAGAATCTCAAGTTGCTGGAGATCTGCAATAAAAACTGAAAATGCTTGGTCATTCTGACAAAACATTATTACCCTGAATTGTAAAGTTTGTTCCTCTCCCAAAGCTGTTCCTTACCTACTGAGAATTTCTGATAATTCTAGTTTCTTTTTATTACATTTACCTTGGAATGGTTTATATTTCCAGAAATTAACCTGGAAATGGAAATGGCTCATTCTGTGCTAGTAGAACAATAGAGAAATCTCAACTTACTCTGTAAATTATCCTGGTATCAATTTATCTCTTATTCCTGGAAATGTGTTCAGTACAATTGCTGCTTGTAAACATGGTTTCCAAAAATAATCTCAGGAATAATCATTGTTATGTATGAGGAGCATTTGATGGTTCTGGACCTGTGCTCAATGGAGTTCAGAGGGACATTGGGGAGTTGTGGGAGGGATGTATGGATAAGTAAACACACAGAATGCTGAAAAGCCTGGATACAGTGGACATGGAGAGGATGTTTCCATCAGAAGTAGAGTCTGTGATCTGACAGCACGGTCTCAGAAAAAAGATGCTTCCCTTTAAAACTGAGATGAGAAGAATTTTTTGGCCAGAAGATGTCTGATCTGTGGAATTTGTTGCTGCAGAGGTTGGTTGAGGCTGCCATTTTGTATATTTATGACACAAAGTAATATATTCATGATTGGTGAGTAGCTCAGGGTTACAGGAGGAAGGCAGGAATATGGTGTTGGAATAAAAATCAGCCATGGTAAATGGTGGGGCAGACCAGATGGATCAAATCACATAATTCTGTTCCTGACTGTATGATGGCTCCTCCTTGTCCCATATCGTTTTGTGATGTGTGAGGGACAATAAATTGTTCACTGCGATCATTATATCTGCCTTCAATGTTTAAATTTCAGTGAGTTTTGTTCTTAGTAACATTGAGCAGAAATGTTTGGTTCTCCTTTTTAATGTTAACATACTTCATTATCTCTCTGGTTAAAGTTAGACCTGCGGTGAGAAGTTTATTTGAAGAAAAACCCCAACTGGAAGCAAACCACAGCTGAAGACGAGAGAACAGCAACAAGTGAATTGGCCCGAGGACTGAGAACAGCAACTGGAGAGAACAACTCTGCATCAAGAGACTCGGATTTCCCAGTGATTCAGTCAGGAGAAAGTTTGGTGAGTCTCATTTACTCAAAAACATGTCCTTTGGACATTACATACCTGTACAAGGGAAGGTAGGAAATAGCTGGAGTGAGACTGAATGTCCCCAGAAGAACCAGTTATGCTTCTGTCAGACCCAGTTGCAATCAGTCCCGGTCTGGTGATGTGCTTCCAGCAGCCCAGCCCTTTAAAACCACTCCCATTCTGTGGAAGTTGAATCCAGATAAAGTCACTCAGAGACCGTATGGTACAAACTCTTTGTTCCAAGCACCCGGGGCGTACTCAGTTAGTCACTCAGACAGGAACAGACTGTGAATGCTACCACCCTATCCACCAATTCCCCTTACACAATAAATTTATCTGTCCAGATACTCCCCCACACAAGACTGGATGGAGCCAAAGTTATTTACTATGACAGCCCCTAAAGACAAATTACAAAATAGTCATAATGGCTCACACACACAGAACAGACAGAAGCTGTCCTATCTCTACACATGAGTGCACAAGGAGATAAGCATCCTGAAACCGTAGCTAGCTACCCTCAAGAAGAAATATGGCTCAGCATGGCTTAGTACATCTGTTGATCATCAGCAGTTTCTTTCAGAAAAACAGGCTGTTATAGATTAACGAAGTGTTAACCCTTTTACATACTTTATCATTCCCTTCTTTAGATCATTACATGATCAACAAAGCAGTAACTTTTTTACAGAGAAAACAACTGAGTACAGCATTGACTTCTCAGTGGGGAAAAACAACATACATCAGTAATTATAACAATGATATGTACAACTTTTAGGACATAGGATTAGGACTATGCCCCACATATTACCTTACAGGCCTTTGAAGATCACCATTTCAACCCTTCGGTGAACCCGTGTAAATCCTGCCCTACTTTCTTGATGCTGTCAGTCTCCTTGACAGTGTGCTTGGAGAGGGATGTAACGTTAGTAGACTCATCAGGGATATAGGTGCTGCATTCTGTGTCAATAATAGCACAGGTTCCCCCTTTCTCAGCTAGGATAAAATCTAAAGTCGTACGATTCTGTACGACTGTTTGCCAGATTGCAATCATTTCAATGGATGTTTCTGTTACTTGGGCCTGTGTTTCTGTCACAGGGCCCCTGCAGCATTGTGGCCAGCTCCTGAAGTTCTTATAGCCAAATTGATTATCTCTCATGAATTTCTGGCTACGCTATAGGAGAGAAAAACTATCATCAAAAATCGCTCAGTCTCAGTTATTCCTCTCGGCTGCTGGGCTCCTGCAGATATGGCCAGGATGCATGTTTCCCAGCGTAGGAAGTTCCGCTTGGTGGGGCCCTGAGACACCATCCCTCAAAACACTGACAGCCACGGTCATCACAGACTGGACAACAGTTCCTCACTCTCTTCCCCGGGTGTTATTTGAAAAAGCCCAGGCAGATAGTTCCTCACTCTAGTTGAGCAGGATTACTGACATTTGAATCATACTTTTACCATACCGAGGAATTTCAGCACAAACCCAGCAGGCCTCTGGTTCTACCTGCTTGGCATAGGTGTGACAGAGAGACAGAAAGGTGTTAACATGAGGGCCCCCGGGTGCTGGGGTGAGCCCTCTTAAAGACATAAACACGAGCAGCACCGTTACGTACCCAATTGGTTTAAATGAACCAGCAGCTATAGACCACACCTGGAGTCTGGTTTTGATGTTAAAACCACTCTCTTTATTCGTATCTACTTATAATATAACAAATTAAGCAAAATAATCAAAAGTTCAAAAGTGTTATGAGTACACATACGTGTAAATATAACTCCCAAACCTTTGAGCTCAGGGAATACCAAGCTTAAAGTCTTGAGATGGTGAACTATGAAAGTTCAGTTCAGCCATGGAATAAATGACAGGTTAACAGTCGCTGTAGGTTCTATCCGTCGTCGTTCTAAATCTACATACAAATTATCGCCAGAAGCAGCTTATCAGAGGCGTACTGTCTTCAGAAGGAACTACCACACAAGCAAGGGTTGACACACAGGTAGATTCCACAAGGTACTCCCAATCCAGATCCAACACACAAAGTATTACCGACAGTGATTTCCACAGAATATCCCTTCTCACAAGTGGTTACCACATAACACACCCGAATCCGGCTAAGGGTTAACAAAAGTGGTAGCCGCGAGATACTCCAACAACATCCCCATATGGATTATACGAATTATCACCAACAGTGATTGGTCACAAGGGTACCTCTTCAAGTGAATTACCACACCCAGGCAAGGGTTAGCACAAGTGGTCCTCACAGGATACTCCCAAGCCAACAGATCCACTCCAGTGGATCAAAGTGACAATCACACATTCAGTACACGCTGGATCAATAGTCAACCCACATTGTGGGCATAGTAGAGTCCAAATAGTGGCCTTTGGCCACTAGGTCCTTTGTTTCGAACCTTCCATCTTCTTTCTTTCTCTCCGGCTGACTGTGTTTGTGACTGTCCTTGCTTAAATAAAACAAACTGTGAGCTATATAAACACAAGCTGCGAACAAGTGTAAACATGCTGCATAGTCAAATAGTTCTGCCCCCCTCTCTCTCTTAGTAAGAATCAAACAGGAGAATATTAGTTCCCTTCGGGGTTGATCGGGATTCGAAAGTCGGGTCCCAAAAATATGTCGAAGCTCGTCACATTCGATTTCGGTCATTGTCAGGCCAATCCATATTATTTGTCTTAATAATGTTGGCTCACTTAGTTGGTAAGCATTGGAGCAGTAAGTCATTAATAATGGGTATTTGTCCCTCCAGTTTAAAGGCTTGGTCTCCTGTGAAACTGCCGTAGCAGGCCACAAATCACATCCACCCATTCACGCTCCGCTTTTAGCGGCTCCCAACCTTTGGCATTCCTTCTGCAGTACATACCTCTATCCCATTCCATTATTTCTCCAACTTGCTGATAATATACTGTTCCACTTTAAACGTATGTCACATCCGGAACTTTTTCCAGTTAGCCGAGGATTTCCTTCCACGCCGCTGTGCGGTGTTGGGAAATCATGTACAAGGCAAGTTACAGCAGTAGTTTGCCATTGCCTTCTGCTGGGTGAATTGTTTTGTTTAAGAGATCACCAGCTCTAACCCAGCACGGATGAAAGTGTGCAAGGGAGTCGGCTGGATTCGAACTCAAGACCTCTCGCCTCAAAGTCCAATTCTGAAGCCAGTAAGCCATCAGTGGCATAGCTGGCAGACTTCCATTTTACATCTGCCTTTTCCTTCCATTCCCTTTTCAATGATTTCCACTTCATTCCTCAGTTCTTTTTCCATATCAGATTTACTGCTTGTTCTAATGAGGTAATAACCCAGGCTTCCCCCACCCCCCTCAGTCCGTGGCCACATTTTGTTCCCCAATTTCTTACTCAGTGCTATACTAAACATTTGAAAATCTTTTTCCTCGTCCGGAAAACTCTCACACAAAATTGTGTCGGGCTGCTGCTGGCACACTCGTATCAATCGACTGCAATTGACCGATTATCTCTAACTAATTTATCAGGCACAAGGCCTCCTGCTCAATTAACAATCTGATAAATTTACCCAGCAGGCACCTCCTGCTCAATTGATGAATTTACCTGACATGTCTGCTTCCTGGCCACTTAGTAAACTTTATCCAATACTGCCTCCTGCCCACTTAGTAAAAATTTTGCCTACCTTATACTAGTCTCCTGACAGATTTTTTTCCCGATCCTGTCAAGGTATGTGACCAGCCTTGGGCAAGGCACCATACATCCAAAGGAACTAACAGTGAGCGGCAAATGTAAAATACCTATTGGGCTCCCGGTCAGTCCCCACAGTCCCCAGAGTGGTTCAGCTGCTTACTCAGCCCGTCTGCTCAGTGCTCTGTAGATAGAGATCCTGTTTGTGATGCCAAATGTTAAAGCTGAATCTGAATAAAACTCGAGATACAAGCTTCTTATTGACACCACAGTTTATTGCACATTCTTCTGCAGGAGTTTGAGCCCCAGTTGTGAAAGGGAAGGCACGTAAGCACTGCCACTATCTGACAAGTCGACTGACTTAGGTTACAGCCGTATATTTATACATAGTACACCCCATGCATCACTATTTCAAGATGTTATTTGAACTGGTATGCCCACCAAGTTTGTTGGTGCAAATCTTAATTACTTAGATAACAGAGTTTGTTATATTGAGGTTTTAATTATGGATGGATGTACTGTCCAGTCCTTATTCCCTTTGCAAAGCCCTGACTTAATTACAAACAGATGTTCATTCCTGTCCTTATCAGTGAGTCCTCTGCCCCTTACTCAAATGAGGGTAGAATGTATAATGGTATCTAACAACGGTACAGTATACAATGTTATCAGCTCTCAGTGTGCCTCTCTGCAAGCCACAGAGAACTGGCAATGAGCCTGGCTGAGCTAACCACTGAAGACAGTGTTTACTTCGGTTCAAATATTCCTATTCAGTCACAATTATTCTTTTAGCCAGAGGTTACATAGGTTACATAGGTTTTTTGTTTATATATCCTCAATTCCTCAGGAGGGTTCAGGGGAAATATTTATGTCCAATATAGAAACTGGTATTACCTGTGTGTATTGAAGAATGAATTAGGAGAAATTGTTATGGGAAACAGGGAAATGGCAACAGAATTTAATGCGTACTTTAGATCTATCTTCACCAGGGAGGACACAAGAAATCTCCCAGATGTATGGATGGGCCAGGGTCATAAGATATCAGAGGAATTGAGGCAGATTGACATTAGGAAAGAAACTGTGATGAGTAGACTGGTAGGACTGAAGGTTAATAAATCCCCGGGTCCAGATGGTCTGCATCCGAGGGTTCTGAAAGAGGTGGCTCAGGAAATTGTGGATGCATTGGTAATCATTTTCCAATGTTCCTTAGATTCAGGATCAGTTCCTGAAGATTGGAGAGTGGCTAATGTTATCCCACTTTTCAAGAAGGGAGGGAAGGAGAAAACGGAGAACTATCGCCCTGTTAGCCTAACGTCAGTCGTGGGGAAGATGCTTGAGTCCATTATTAAAGACGAAATAGTGGCACATCTTGATGGCAGTAATAGGATTAGGCTGAGCCAGCATGGGTTTTCCAAAGGCAAATCATGCTTGACTAATCTGTTGGAGTTTTTTGAGGGTGTAACAAGGATGTTAGACGAGGGTAAGCCAGTGGATGTTGTGTACCTAGATTTTCAGAAGGCATTCGATAAGATGCCACATAGGAGATTGGTGAGTAAAATCAGAGCTCATGGCATTGGGGGCAGGGTTTCAACATGGATAGAAAACTGGTTGGCAGATAGAAAGCAAAGGGTAGCAGTGAATGGGTGTTTCTCGGACTGGCTGGAGGTGACAAGTGGGGTACCACAGGGCTCTGTATTGGGACCACAGCTCTTTACGATTTATGTCAACAATTTAGATGAGGGCATTGAAAACTATATCAGCAAGTTTGCTGACGATACTAAACTGGGTGGCAGTGTGACATGCGAAGAGGACGTTAGGAGAATGCAGGGAGACTTGGATAGGCTGTGTGAGTGGGCAGATACTTGGCAGATGTCATTCAATGTGAATAAATGTGAAGTTATCCACTTTGGAAGCAGGAACAAGAGGGCAGAGTATTGTCTGAATGGTGTAGAGTTAGGTAAGGGAGAAATGCAAAGAGACCTAGGAGTCCTAGTTTGTCAGTCAATGAAGGTGAATGAGCAAGTGCAACAGGCAGTGAAGAGGGCAAATGGAATGTTGGCCTTTATTACAAGGGGAATTGAGTACAAGAGCAAGGATGTCCTTTTTCATTTGTACAGGGCCCTAGTGAGACCACACCTGGAATATTGTGTACAGTTTTGGTCTCCAGGTTTAAGGAAGGACATTCTGGCAATTGAGGAAGTGCAGCGTAGATTCACTAGGTTGATTCCTGGGATGGCAGGGCTGTTTTACGCAGAGAGATTGGAGAGATTGGGCTGGTACACGCTGGAATTGAGGAGATTGAGAGGGGATCTGATTGAAACATATAAGATTATTAAGGGATTGGACAAGATAGAGGCAGGAAATATGTTCCAGATGCTGGGACAGTCCAATACCAGAGGGCATGGTTTGAGAATTAGGGGTAGGTCATTTAGGACAGAGTTAAGGAAAAACTTCTTCTCCCAGAGAGTTGTGGGGGTCTGGAATGCACTGCCTCGAAAGACGGTGGAGGCCAATTCTCTGGATGATTTCAAGAAGGAGCTAGATAGATATCTGATGGATAGGGGAATCAAGGGATATGGGGACAAGGCAGGGACTGGTTGATTGATAGTGAATGATCAGCCATGATCTCAGAATGGCGGTGCAGACTCGAGGGGCCGAATGGTCTACTTCTGCACCTATTGTCTATTGTCTATTGTGACAATGCAAGAGGTGCTGGAGAATTTGCAAGTGGAAAGACTTGGAGTAATCTTTGCAAACCTGACTTTTTAAAGCATAATTTAGCAAGCAAACCACATATGAACAATGTGCAAAAGCTCTGGTGAGATGATTCTTCATTACTCGTTACAGGCCTGCTACATAGTGTGTGTGAGAGTGCAGATGAATTCCATCAAACCCGGGGGATATCAAAGTATTTATCGACAGTGATTTGCTCGCTGTGAAAATGATTACCTCTCTGTATAAAATTCACTGTGCACATGTCACTGGGTAAAAAAATGCACGGTACATGATTTATGTGCACACTGGTCATTACAAATTAGAGGGGACATTGTGGGAAATTGGGGAGACCTCCAGTGTCCCTTATGCCCCCACCTACAAGGTGTGCATCCAGCTGCAGCTTGTAACCCTGCACTTTAAGGAGTTGGAACTGGAAATGGTTGAATTCCGGATCATCCAGGAGTTGGAGCAGGAGATAGATATGACATGAAGAAAGGTGAGTTACACACAAGGTGCAGGACACAGAAAACTGGGCGAGAGTCAGGAAGCGGAATAAAGTTAAATAGCCATCACAGAGAACTCTTGTTGTTATCCCACACAACAACAGGTGGAACACTTTAGAAACTGTTGGGGTGGGGAGGATAGATTACCTGACAGAGAAAAGTCAAAGGGGTGATAGTGAATTCATTAGTTAGGGGAACAGAACAGGAGGGGACTGATATCCTAGTGGTAAGGCTTGCTAGTGCTAGTGTGGGTGGAGAGTGTGGTGGTTAAAATAAGTTGCTGGGGAAATGGGAGCCAGAATGACAGAACAGATAGTGGAGAGGGTGAATTGAATTGAATTGACTTCACAATGTCACTAGAAAGGCCACTCGGCCCATCTGGCTCCGGCAGTGTTTCTGTTCCATATCAGTATATCAAAATCTACCCCTGCCGTTCCTCTCTCACTCTCGCTGAGATGACAGGCTGCAACTAGTTACCACTCCGTGGGATAGGAGATTTCTCTTGAATTTCATAGAATCATAGAAATCTACGACACATTACAGACGCTTTGGCCCGCAATGTTCTGCCGACTATGTAACTTACTCTAGAAATTGCTTAGAATTACCCTCCCGCATAGCTCCATGTATCTATTAAAAGACCCTATTGTATCCGCCTCTACCACCGTCGCTGGCGGTGCATTCCACACACACACCACTCTTTGCTTAAAAATCGTAGCTCTGACATCTCCTCTGTACCTACTTCCAAGCAGATTAAACCTATTCCCCCTGGTGTTAGCCGTTTCTGCCCTGGGAAAAAGCCTCTGGCTATCCACGGTACCAATGCCTCTCATCATCTTATACACCTGCATGAATTTCCTCCATGATTTTCTCCAGGCTGAACAAGAGGATGAGCTCACGGTGGTTGTGACGTTGTTCAGGGCTCCGGACGAAGTTGGTTAAACTCCTTCTTCCCCGCTCTTTTCAATGTTTTGGGTCATTTTCAAGAATTTTAAAGGATTGTGCCTCAGACAGCTGGGTTGTTGCAATTGTTACCTACCAGCAGCAACAGATCACTCATGGAGTCTGGTTTCGATGGTAAAAACACTCTCTTCATTAGTATCTACTCCAAATCTAAAAGATTGAACGAAAAATACAGCAATTAACTGTGTTATGCGTATATATAGCTCCTAAACTATCAACCTTGGGATACAATGCTAAAAGTCTTCAGATGGTAAATTGGAAAAGTTCAGTAATCCACGGAATAAGTGAGTGAGAGGAGAGATTTGTAAATCCTCACGAACACGTAGAGAGAAGGCAATTACGAAGAATTCCACACACATTCCACGCTGGGTAAACGAGAAAACAGTCGCCGAAGATCTTATCCGTCGATTAGTTCCGAAATCCACTTAGAAAGATCACCAGGTGACAGTCACAGGAATATCGTCTTCAAGTGGTGACCACAGAACACCCGGATTCCAGGCAAGGCCCAACAAAAGTGATACCACAGGACACTCCAACAAATCCACACATATGGATTATACGAAGTGACAGCCAGACATCCGTTGTGCACTGCGTGCCGATGATCAACCCAATCTTTTGGGCGTAGCAGTGACAAGCTGAAGTCACTCTCACTCTCACTCTCTTCCTCTCCCTCTCGCTCTCTCCCTCACTCTCTCTCTCCCCCTCCCTCTCCTCCCTCTCTCCCCTCCCCTCTGTCTCTCTGTCTCTGCTGCAGCGCGTTTGTGACGTCACAGCCGCGCCTCCCTCAGGCACTTAAAGCGACACTCACTCTGCTGTATCTGTCAGTTCACCAGCGCTTGAATGCCACCGATTCTTGAATGTGGAGGCGGAGATGCTGGAGAAGACAGCGCCCCACTCGCTACAAGGAGAGCTCGAACACGTGTCCATGTCCGTGATCTGATTGGATACATCGCCATGACGTTCAGAGCACTGTGACGTCTTCACTGGCTCTCATTTTGGAAGGGATTCAGTCGGCCTTCGCAGATACACCAACAGCTTCCCACTGGGAAGCGGCCGTTCACTTGCTCCGTGTGTGCGAAGAGACTCATTCAGTTAACCCACCTTGTGATGCTCCGGTGAGTTCACAGTAAATAGAGGCCACATTTCTGTCCGGAGTGAGCAAAGAGTTTTACTCACTCATCCCAGCTGCTGCAACACCAGCAACTTCACATCAGGGAGGAAGTTCAAATCAGCTCCGTGTTAAATGTTTCACCATCACGGTGACTGAAGGCAGCTGCAGGTTCATGAGGGACCGTTACTGTCAGATTCTGCAGTTCTTGCGGCTGCTCATCGCACCCAGGACTGAACCCTGGTCACTTAGCATTGGAGGAGTCTGTTCTGCTGATGTTAGCCTTAAACTAGACTGGCGTTTAATATTGTGGATCTGTGACAGATAAATCACTTCTGTATCAAATTCCGTTTCTCACTAGAGAAGTCCCTGCCGATGTTTCTGTTCCATATCAGAATATCAAAATCTACCCCGGCCATTCCCTTCTCACTCACCCTGAAATGACAGGTTGCAACTAGTCACTACTCTGTGGGAGGAAGGATTTCCACTGAATTTCATAGAATCATAGAAATCTGTAGCACATTACAGATACGTTTAGCCCACATGGTTGTGCCGACCATGCAACATACTCTAGAAACTGCCTAGTATTACCATACCGCATAGCCACCAATTTTCCTAAGCTCTGCGTACCTATCTAAGAGCCTCTTAAAAGACCCTATTGTATCCGCCTCAACTACCGTCGCTGGCAGTGCATTCCACACACACACCGCTCTTTGCTTAAACAAAACTTAGCTCTGACATCTCCTCTGTACCTACTTCTAAGTAGCTTAAACCTATTCCCCCGCGTGTTAGCCGTTTCAGCCCTGGGGAAAGCCTCTGTCTATCCACACGACCAATGCCTCTCATGACCTTATACACCTGCATGATTTTCTCCGGTTTGAATAAGACGATAAACCCACTGTGATTTTGACGTTCTCTCCCCCCTCTCCATTCTCCATTCCTCCCCTCCCCCTCTCCCCTTCACCTCCTCCCCCCTCCCCTCCTCCTCTATCTCTCCCCTTCTCCCCTCCTCCCCTCCTGTCCTCCACCTCTCCTCCCTTCCCCTCCCCTCCCCTTCTCTCTCTCCCTCCGTTGGTGTTTCACGTCACAGACCCACCTCACTCAGGCAATTAAAGGGACACTCACAGTAAACGAACCTGCGGTCTCCTAACACAATGCACCTCTAAAGTCTGACAGCAGATTAGCGAGTGAATCTTCGATGGTGTAGAGTCAGAAACCAAAGAGCTGCCAGATTGAGTCAGACTTTAGGGCTGCAAAGAGGAGGAAGAGGAATCAGACCAGCAGGATGTGGCAGCAAAAGAAAGATTAGAAACATTTGGAAACTGGTTGATCGAAAAAAAAGGTGGTTAATTTCTGCAAAATACTGGTGGCAATCAACAGTCAGGCAGCAATTGTGGAGAGGCATAAAAAGGCAACGTTTAGACCGAGCCCCTTCAGCATGCCAAGCCTGTGTACTCCGCTGCCTAGTTGCTGCTTGAACTGCAGAGTTCCTCCAGCATTTTGTATGTGTGCGTCTCTGTATTCCCAGCAACTGCAGAATCTCCTGTGTTTTATAACTGCATTTTACTTAGATACACATTGATATTGAGTATATTGCTTATGGAAACCGCTTTCTGCGTTAAAACAGCTGCAGATTTTTCTATACACACGAAAAAAATGAGGTACAGACATTGAACCGGTGCTTGCAGAAATGTTTAATGGCATCGTGATTACCCATAGGGCCATGCGTTAAGAATTCTGCCGGCGCTGAAGCGCCGATGAAATGCGCAGGCGTCAGGCTGAGGACGTCCCCGAGTATCACACATGCGCGCAGTACACAGAAGGCCTTGAAAATGTCGGCTACAGGTAAGAGCGATTCTCCGTGTTTTTATCTTAAACACCGACTTCAGAGCGATTCCTGTGAAATCCGGAGACCGTGGCCAACAATCCCGGGACAGTCCTGCCCTCTTCCCTCTCTCTCAGCCCCACGATCCGTACACGGGCCCCGGGGAGCTCCCGGCTGATGAGGGAATGGGAACCGATGGATCTCTCAGACAGAGCTGAGCTCCAGCTATCTAAATGCAAGGATGAGGAACTCGGAGAAAGGGAACAAAATCTTTTACATCAGCAGTTGAGAAAATCACCTTTGTTCTACCTCCCATCACAAAGAAGAGGAAATCTGCAGATGCTGGAAATCCAAGCAACACACACAAAATGCCGGAGGAATTCAGCAATAGTACTCTTTTCCATAGATGCTGCCCGGCCTGCTGAGTTCCTCAGCATTTTGTGTGTGTGTTGTTTGTTCCACCTCCTTTTGTTCTGAACTTTTCTACAGGCGAGAACATGTTTTGACCCATTCGCTCTGGGTACATGATTATATCAGACACCTTTGCCCTGGGCAACAAGTAACTTTCACGTCAGAAATGTGCCAGACTCCAGTGAGACAGACTACTGCCCTTCCCTTCATATTCATTGTCATTGCCATCACAGAGTTCATCACCGTCTGTCATCTGGAGAGGGTTCAGGGGAAATATTTATGTACAACACAGAAACTGGTGTAAAAAAAATACACGGTACATGATTTATGTGCACACTTGTCATTACAAATTAGAGGGGACGTTGGTGGGAAGGAGGGGAGACTTCCAGTGTCCCTGATGCCCTCACCTACAAGATGTGCATCCAACTGCAGCTTGTAACCCGGCACTTTAAGGAGTTGGAACTGGAAATGGTTGAATTCTAGATTATCCAGGAGTTGGAGGGGGTGATAGATATGACAGGAAGAGAGGTGAGTTACACACAAGGTACAGGACACAGGGAACTGGGTGACAGTCAGGAAGGGAAATTAGGTTAAATAGCATCACAAAGTACTCTTGTGGCCATCCCACACAACAACAGGTGGAATACTTTAGAAAGTATTAGGGGGGATTACCTGGCAGAGGAAAGTCAAAGGAGTGATAGGGGATTCATTAGTTAGGGGAACAGAACAGGAAGGGGACTAATATCCTAGTGGTACGGCTGCGAGAGCAAGTGTGGTGGAGGGGGGTGCTGATGTGGTTAAAATGAATTGTAGGGGGAATAGGAGCTAGAATGACAGGACAGATAGTGGAGAGGGTGAATTGAATTGAATTGGCTTTCTTACATACATCCTTCATGTAAATGAGGAGTAGAAGTCTTTATGTTACATCTCCATCTAAATGTGTGGTGTAATTTATAGTAATTTATAATAAATAGTTTGTGCATAGAACAGTCAGTATAACATAGATATGCAATTGTATCAGCATGAATTAATCAGTCTGATAGCCTGATAGAAGATGATGTCCCGGAGCCTGTTGGTCTTTTTGCTGTGGTACCGTTTCCTGGATGGTAGCAGCAGGAACAGTTAGTGGTTGTGGTGAATTGGGTCCCCAATATCTTTTGGGCCCTTTTTCCGCACCTGTCTCTGTAAATGTCCTGAATAGTGGGAAGTTCACATCTACAGATGAACTGGGCTGTCTGCACCACTCTCTGCAGGTTCCTGAGATTAGGGGAAGTACAGTTCCCATACCAGGCAGTGATGCAGCCAGTCAGGATGCTCTGTAGAAAGTCCTTAGGATTTCAGGCCCCATCCCGAACTTCTTCAGCCATCTGAGGTGGAAGAGGTGCTGCTGTGCTCTTTTCACAACACAGCCGGTATGTACAGACAATCTGAGATGCCTGGTGATGTTTTTGCTGAGGAACTTAAAGCTGTTCACCCTCTCAACCCCAGATCCATTGATGTCAAGAGGGGTTAGAGTGTCTCCATTCCTCCTGTCATCCACAACCGGCTCCTTGGTTTTTGTGACAATGAGGGGGAGTTTGTTTTCTTGACACCAGTCAGATGTTGTTCAGACCTCAGACAGAGTCAGCAATCAAATGGCTGAGCGTGGTGCGATGAATGTGCTGAGCTGTGTATATCACAATGCAAGAAGCATCGGAGGAAAGCCAGATGAGCTCAGGAAAGGGAATTATGATATTGTGGCCGTTATTGGGGCTTGTTTACACACAACAGTCTGAGGGATTTAGAGATATTTGTAGAGAGATTGCAGACCATGCCAAGAAACAAAGGTTGTTCCAGTAAGTGATTTTAACTTTCCATATATTGACTGGGACTCCCATACTGTAAAAGGACTAGATGGAGTAAAGTTTGTCAAATGTGCCCTTAATCAGTACGTAGAATTCCCGACGTAGAAGTGTGCAATAAGCTGTTAGGAAATGATCCAGGGCTGCTGGTGACAGAATTTATTAAACATCATACCATGAGATTCAAAGTAAAGATGGAAAAAGAGAGGTCTGGACCACGGGTTGAGATTCTAAATTGGAGAAAGGTCAATTTTGATGGTATCAGAAAGGATCTGACAAGTGTGGTTTGGGACAGGCTGTTTCCTGGCAATGGAGTACTTGGTAAATGGGACTTGTTCAGAAGTGAAATTTTGGGGATATAGAGCTTGTATGTGCCTGCCAAAGTAAAAGTTGAAAGGTAACTGGTCCAGGGAACCTTGATTTTCAAGAGAAATTGAAGCCCCGGATATTTTGTTCCTCTAAATGCCTCAGACTGTTGGGTGCTACTGAGATCCATTAATGACTACAAATCACAATTCCACACACTGAGCGCATCCGACTTTTTTGTTGTCATCTTCTGTTAGGTTCTAAAACCTTCCAAATAGTTTTTGCTCTTTTGTTTGCCCTCTGTTTGACTTTTATGTTGGCTCTGGCTTCTCATTCCAGCCACTGTTGTGTCCTCAATGTTTTCACTTCCTTGGGATATATTAATCACTCAGCTCTTGCTTGCATTTGCCCTTTCTATACTCTCATGGTACTATATGCTTTTAACAAGTCGTCAATTCAATGTATAATTTCTTTGTGTATGTTTGGAGCCTTTTTTAGGTGCATATGATGATGAGGGGTATTGATCGTGTGGATAACCAGAGGTTTTTTTCCCAGGGCTGAAATGGTTAACACAAGGGGGCATAGTTTTAAGGTGCTTGGAAATAGATACCGAGGCAATGTCAGGGGTAAGGTTTTTTTTACACAGATAGTGGTGGGTGCGTGGAATGTATGCCAGCAGCGTTTGTCAAGGCAGATACAATGGGGTCTTTTAACAGCCTCTTGGATAGGTACATGGAGCATAGAAAAATAGAGGGCTGTGTGCGAGGGAAATTCTAGGCAGTTTCTAGAGTAGGTTACATGGTCGGCACAGGATTGTGGGCCAAAGAGCCTGTAATGTGCTGTAGATATCTCTGTTCTATGTGAAGAAGCAAAGCAACTTCGGTTATTCGCCAATCCTCTATTACCACCCCGTTACTAAAGATGACTTAATTATCTCTGCTGGGGCCCCTACAATTTCTGCTCTTGCCTCCCACAGGGTCCGAGGGAGCTCCTGGCCATACCCTGGGGATTTATCAGGATGGGTGAAAACATGCTTCCACCAATTCTGTCTGGCTACATAATGATATCAAACACCTTTGCCCTGGCCAACAAGTAGCTTTCACATCACAAATGTGCCAGACTCCAGGGAGACAGACTACTGCCCTTAAAGGAAGTATTCCTTGGCATTACCATCACTGAGTTCACCACTTTCAGTCACCTGGGTGAGACTTCAGGGGAAATATTTATGTACAATACTGTGTGTGTTGTGGTGATGCAAGAGTTGCTGGGGAATTTTCAAGTGGGAAGAAGAGGAGTGATATTTGGAAATCTGAAATTGAAAGCATCATTTAGCAAGAAAATCACAAATAGGTGGTTTGCAAAAGCTGTGGCGAGTAAATCCTTCATTAACCTGTTACATAGGTTGTGTGAGAGTGCTGATGAACTCAATCAAGACTCAACCAGAGGAGATTAAAGTTCTTACTGACAGTGACTTGCTCGCTGTTGAAATGAATACCTCTCTATATAAAATTCAGTTTGCACATGTTGTTGTCACTGGGTAAAAATTGTACAGTACAAGGTTTTTGCACACACTGGTCATTACAAATTGGAGGGGACATTGGTGGGAAGGCAGGGAGACCTCCAGTGTCCCTGACGCCCTCACGTAGAAGGTGTATATCCAGCTGCACTTTAAGGAGTTGGAGCTGGAAATGGATGAATTCCGCATCATCCAAGCGTCAGAGGGTGTGATAGGTATGACGAGCAGAGAGGTGAGTTGTACCCAGGGTGTAGGACGCAGGAAACTGGGTGAGGGTCAGGAAGGGGAATGAGGTTAAATAACCATCGCCGAGTACTCTTGTTGCTATCCCACACAACAACAGGTGGACACTTTAGAAACTGTTGGGGGGAATTACCTGGCAGAGGAAAGTCAAAGGGGTGATAGGGGATTTGTTAGTTAGTGGAACAGAAGTAGAAAGGGATGAATATCCTAGTGGCAAGGCTTGCTAGTGCTCCCCTGTGGGGTGGGTGGTTAAACTAAAGTTGCAGGGAGGATTGGAGTCAGAATGACACAGCAGATAGTGGAGAGGGTGAATTGAATCGAATTGACTTTATTACTTACATTCTTCATACATGAGTTGTAGAAATCTTTATGTTACGTCTCTGTCTAAATGTGCAATGTGAAATTTATAATAGTTTATAGTAAATAGTATATACAACAGGACAGTCAGGATAAATAAAAGTACAATTGTATCAGCATGAATTAATCAATCAGAGGGCCTGGTGGAAGAAGCTGTCCCTGGGCCTGTTGATCCGGGCTTTCAGGCTGTGGTACCGTTTCCCAGATGGTAGCAGCTGGAACAGTTTGTGGTTGGGGTGACTCTGGTCCCCAATGATCTTTTTTACACCGTGGCCCTTTTTACACACCTGTTTTTGTCAATGTCCTGAATAGTGAGAAGTTCACATCTACATATGCGCTGGGCTGTCCGCACCACTCTCTGCAGGGTCCTGCAACTGAGTGAAGTACAGCACCCATACCAGGCAGTGATGCAGCCAGTCAGGATGCTCTCAATTGTGCCCCTGTGGAAAGTTGTTAGTATTTGGGGCCCCATCCCACACTTCCTGAACCGCCTGCTGTGAAAGTGGTGCTGTTGTGCCTTTTTCACCACACAGCCAGTATGTACAGACCAGGTGAGATCCTCAGTGTTGTGTGTGCCAGGGAACTTAAAGCTGTTCACCCTCTCAACCCCAGATCCTGGGTCAGCCTGTCTCCATTCTCCTGTAGTCTACAGCCAGCTCCTTTGTTTCAGTGACATTGAGGGCAAGGTTCTTTTTTTGACACCAAACAGATGTCATTCAGACCTCAGGACATGAAATTACGATATTGTAGCCATTACTTGGACTTGCTTGCGCCCAACAGTCTGAGGGATTTCAAGGAACAAATCTGTAGAGAGATTGCGGACTATGCCAAGAAACAAAGGTTGATAAAGTGAATGATTTTAACTTTCCATTTATTGACTGGAATCCTAGGCTGTAAAAGGACTAGATGGGGTAGGGCTTATCAAATCTACCTTAATCAGTATGTAAAATTCCCGATGTAGAAGTGTGCAATAAGCTATTGGTAAGTGATCTAGGGCGAGTGACAGAAATTAGTGTATGGGAACACTTTGTATCTACTGATCATGAGATTCCAAGTAAATACAGAAAAGCAGAGGCCTGGACCTCTCTTGAGATTCTAAATTGGAGAAAGGCCAATTTTTATGATATTTGCAAGGATTTGACAAGTGTGGATTGGGACAGGATGTTCTTTAGCAAAGGAGAACTTGGTAAGTGGGAGTTCTTCAGAAAGAAATTTTAAGGGTGTAGAGTTTGTATGTGTCTGACAAAATAAAAGTTGAATGGTAACTAGTGCAGGGAATCTTGGTTTTCAAGAGATAATGAGGCCCTGGATATCTCGTTCCTCTAAATGCCGCGGACTGTTGGGTGCAACCAAAACTCATTAATGACAACCATTTCATAATTCCACTCCCGAACTCATCTGACTTTCCTTTAGTTGTCTTCTGTTGGATTCTAAAAGCTTCCTTATGGTCCTTTGCTCTTTTGTTTGCCCTCTCCTCTGTTTTTATGTTGGTTTTGGTTTCTCATTTAACCCACGGTTGTGCCCTGCTGCCTTTCCAATGCTTCCACGTCTTTGGGATGTATCGATCACTCAGCTCTCAAATTGCTCCCAGAAACTCCAGCCATTGTTGCTCTGTTGTCACTCCAACCTTTTCTCTTCCAAACAAGTTTGGCCAGCTTCTCTGTCACAGAAACATGGAGAAGTTCAGTGGAGAAACAGGCTATTTGGCCCATCTAGTCAATGCCAAAAACATTTAATCTCTCTAATGCAACTACCTGCACCGGGATCATCACCCTCCATACCCCTACCATCCAGGTACCTGTCAAACTTCTCTTAATGGTGAAATCGAGCTCATATTCTCCACTAGTGCTGACATCTCATTCTGCACTCTCACGACCATTTCAGCAAAGAGCTTTTCCACATGTTCCCATTAAATTTTCACCTTCCCCATTTACCCATGACCTCTGGTTGTCATCCCACCCAACCTCAGTGGAAAAAGCTGTTTGCATTTACCCTATCTTTAACCTCATAATTTTGTTTACTTCCAACAAATCCTCAAAGCAATGTATAATTTCCTTGCTAATGTTTAGAGCCTTTTTTAGGTGTATAAGATGATGAGGGGCATTGAGTGTGTGGATAGCCAGAGGATTTTTTCCCAGCGTTAAGATGGCTAACAGGATGGGGCATAGTTTTAAGGTGCTTGGAAATATATGCCGAGGGGATATCAGGGGTAGGTTTTTTAAACAGAGAGTGTTGGATGTGTCGAATGCACTGCCAGCAGCGGTTGTCGAGGCGGATGCAACAGGGACTTTTAACACTCTCTTAGATAGTTACATGGAGCTCAGAAAAATAGAGGACTATGCGCTAGGGAAACTCCAGGCAGCTTCTAGAGTAAGTTACATAGTCGGCACAGCACTGTGGGCCAAAGGTTCTGTAATGTGCTATAGATTTCTATGATTCTATGAAATTCAAGGGAAATCTCCAAACCAACGGAGTGGTGACTAGTAGTGAATAGTGGGAAAGTTACTGGAACGTATGTGCAAGAACGGGAAATATAAGTATTTGGATAGATGTGGACTGATTAAGGATAGACAGCATGGCTTTGTGCATGGTAGGCCATGTCTAACCAGTCTTACAGAGTCTCTTGAGGAAGTTATCAGGAAAGTGGATGAAGACAAGGCAGTGGATGTTGTCTACATGGACGTTAGCAAGGCACTTGACACAGTCTCATATGGGAGGTTGGTCAAGAAGGTTCAGTCACTCAGCATTCTAGATGAGATAGTAAATTGGATGAGACACTGTCTTTGGCAGAAGCCAGAGTGTGGTAGCAGATGGTTGCCTCTCTGACTGGAGGCCTGTGACTAGTGGTTGCCACAGGGATCAGTGCAAGATCTGTTGTGGTTTGTCATCTATATCAGTAATCTGGATGATAGTGTGGTTAACTGGATTAGCAGATTTATGACCACCAAAACTGGTGGTGTAGTGGACAGCGAGGAAGACTATCATGGCTTGCAGTGCAATCTGGACCCCCTGGGAAAATGGTTTGAGAAATGGAAAATGGAATTTAATTCAGACCAGTGTGAGTTGTTGCACTTTGGTATGACCTACCAAGGGAGGTCTTTCACAGTGACTGGTCGGGCACGGAGGAGTGTTGCAGAAGAAAGGGACCTGGGAATACAAGTCCTTAATTCACTGAAAGTGGTATCACAGTTAGATAGTGACGGAAAGAAAGATTTTAGCCCATTGGCTTTCATGAACCAAATACTGACAATAGATGGATATTATGTTGACTTGTAAAAGAGGCCTAATTTGGAGTGTTGTGTGATGTTTTGGTCACCTACCTACAGGAAAGATTTAAAAGAGTTTCAGAGATTTCAGAGAAAATTCTCAAGGCTGTTGCCAAGTTTGGAGTACTTGGGTTATAAGGAAAGATTGAACAGGTCAGGACTTCATTCCTTGGAATGTGGAAGATCGAGGTGAGATTTGATTGTGGTACAGGGGCACAGATAGTGTAAATGCAAGCTGGCTTTCTCCACTGCGATTGGGTGGGACTTCAACCAGTGGCCAGGGGTCAAGGGTGAAAGGTGAAATGTTAGGGGGAACATGAGGGGAATCTTCTTCACACAGATGGTCATATAGGTTTGGAATGAGCAGCCATCCTGAGTGGTGCATGCAAGCTCGATTTCAACATTTAAGAGGTTCGTGTAGGTACCTGGATGGTAGGGGTGTGGGAGTGGCAGTTTAAATAGTTCAGCACAAAACTAGATGGCCCAAAGGTCCTGTTTCTGTGTTGTACTTTTCTACAAGAACCTGAAATATTACAAAAATTTACTCTAACCCCTTTTAACAGCTGTGCCGACCAACCATTCATCTCAGCACAAATTTTTTTTATATGGTGTTAAAACTGTGGCACTTTAAGTTAATAATACATAAAAGAAAATCCCAGGTGCACATCCACAAAGACAATTTGTGTGAGACTGTTTCAGTTATGGGCCAGGCACCCATACTGCTCAACAGGAACAGGGAATAATACCAACGGAGAGAGTCAAAATGAGCCAGGTCACAGATTGGAGGCGGCAGAAATGCCCCATTGTTATAGAGACAGGAAGAGTATCAGGGAATTGATGGTCATTCCAGGTTCCAGCACTCTGCCCAGTCAGGAGATGATTTCTCTGTCCAACTTGGGTTGAACATCACTGTAACAGTGTGATACCAGATCAAACCTTGGCAACTCAAGTAATCTCATCTGAAATGTTGTCCTAAATCCATTGATGGATTTTGTAAATCTTTTCACAGGATAAAAATGAGAAGGAATTTGTCACCGGGAATCTCAAACACAGCATGCCAGTTTTGCTGTCTCTGTCTGGATATTTAAGAAGTGGAGCAAGGGATTCAATCGAATATCCTTCCTACTCAGACTGTGGGGAGGGATTCACTCGACCATCCTTCCTGCTCAGACTGTGGGGAGGGATTTATTCAGTCATCGCAATTGAAGGTACATCAGCAAGTTCACACTGGGCAAGGCCATTCATCTGTTCTGTGTGTGAGAAAGGATTCAGTTGGACCTGTGGACACACCAGTCAGTTCACACCACACCAGGCAGAGGCTGGTGATCTGTTGAATTTCTGGGAAAGTATTCACTCAGTCATTTGACCTAATGGCTCACCAGCAAGTTCACACTGGGGAGAAGCCGTTCACCTGTTCAGTCTGTGGGAAGGGATTCAATCAGGCATCCAACCTACGGAGACATCAGCGAGTTCACACCGGGGAGAAGCCATTCACCTGTTCAGTCTGTGGGAAGGGATTCACTCAGACATCCAACCTACGGAGACATCAGCGAGTTCATACTGGGGAGAAGCCATTCACCTGCTCAGAATGTGGGAAAGGATTCAGTGAGTTATCCAACCTACTGGTACATCAGCGAGTTCACACTGGGGAGAAGCCGTTCACCTGCTCAGAATGTGGGAAAGGATTCAGTGAGTTATACAGCCTACTGAGACATCAGCGAGTTCACACTGGGGAGAAGCCGTTCACCTGCTCAGAATGTGGGAAAGGATTCCGTGAGTTATCCAGCCAACTGAGACATCATCGAGTTCACACTGGGGCAAAGCCATTCACCTGCTCAGAATGTGGGAAAGGATTTACTGATTCATCCACCCTACAGAGTCATCAGCGACTTCACACTGGGGAGAAGCCGTTCACCTGTTCAGAATGTGGGAAGAGTTTTATGCAGTTATCCCAAGTACAGAGTCATCTGCGAGTTCACACTGGGGAGAAGCCATTCACCTGCTCAGACTGTGGGAGCAGATTCACTCATTTATCCAGCCTACAGAGACATCAGCGAGTTCACACTGGGGAGAAGCCGTTCATCTGTTCAGTCTGTGGGAAGAGATTCACAGAGTCATCCCACCTACAGAGTCATCAGCGAGTTCACACTGGGGAGAAGCCGTTCACCTGCTCAGTCTGTGGGAAGGGATTCACTGATCCATCCAACCTACAGAGTCATCAGCGAGTTCACACTGGGGAGAAGCCGTTCACCTGTTCAGAATGTGGGAAGAGATTTACTCAGTCATCCCAACTACAGAGTCATCAGCGAGTTCACACTGGGGAGAGACCATTCACCTGTTCAGAATGTGGGAAAGGATTTACTCAGTCATCCCACCTGCAGAGTCATCAACAAATTCACACTGGGGAGAAGCCGTTCACCTGCTCAGAATGTGGGAAGGGATTCACTCAATCTTCCACCCTACTGAGACATGAGCGTGTTCACACTGGTGAGAAGCCATTCAATTGCACAGAATGTGGGAAACGGTTCACTCTGTCATCCCACCTTCTGGAACACCAGCGAGTTCACACTGGGGAGAAGCCGTTCCCCTGCTCAGAATGTGGGAAGAGATTCACTCGCTCCTCCGACCAACAGAGTCATCAGCGAGTTCACACTGGGGAGAAGCCATTCATCTGCTTCATCTGTGGGAAGAGATTCACTGAGTCATTCCGATTACTGGAACATCAGCGAGCTCACACTGGAGAGAAGCCATTCATCTGCTCAGAATGTGGGAAGAGATTCAGTCGCTCTTCCACACTACAGAGACATCAGCGAGTTCACACTGGAGAGGAGCCATTTACCTGCTGAGAATGTGGGATAGGATTCACTCAGTCACCCCAACTACTGGCACACCAGTCAGTTGTTATGAATCCCTAGGTTTTGTTTGCTGTGGACTGTCATTTTAAGAGAGAGAGATTAAGAAGGTGAATCAGTCTGATTTGCAGCTTGTTTACATCACTCCCAGCTTGTTTAGTTTTAGCTGAGGACACAGACACTCAGAGTCAGGAGATGAAGGAGGAAAAATGGAAGGATCGATACAAGGGAAATAGGTGCCAAGGGTCACTGTTTGGAATTTCCCTATGCCCACAAAAGTGGGTTAATTATCGATTCAGCGTACACAACTGTGTGGTTGTCACGTCGTTTGATCCGTATGAGTGGATCTGATTTGGGGTATCCTATGAAGACCACTGATGTGTTAACCCTTGCCTGTGTGTGGTGTGGTAATTCATTTGAAGATGATACCCCTTGTGACAAGTCACTTTGGGTGGTAATTAGTATGTGGATTTGGAAGGGTGACAGATAAAATCTACAGTGATTGTTCTCTTGTTTTACCACCATGGAACCTGTGGAATTCGACATAATTGCCTTCCCTTTACATTTACCCTAGATTACAAATATCTCTCTCATCAGTTATTCCCTGGTTGAACTGAACTTTCATAATTTACCATCTCAAGACTCCAGACTCCAGGCAGTCCTGACGAAGGGTCTCGGCTTGAAATGTCGACAGTGCTTCTCCTTATAGATGCTGCCTGGCCTGCTGTGTTCCACCAGCATTTTGTGTGTGTGTTGTTTCAGGTGTAGTCTATTGATGCTGATTCATTTCAAAAGCTTTACAATTCATAACAAAATTGGGGCCTGCATCTGGGATATGAACATCTATGGGGGCATAGTCATTAATTATCGATTTCATTGGGGAAATCCCTTTTGATTTATTTGTGTGTGGAAAATCAGCAGCGGATGCTGATTATTGTTTGGAAGCGGCAACCTCTGAGGCATTAGAGGATGCCAGACGGATTGAGTTGTTGTCTTGCTAGAAGGATAAAACTTGTTATGTTGAAATTGACAATGAGGAGGGCACAGTTGCAGAGGATAACAGCTGAACATTATATATCTGAGAGTGTTTTTAAAGTGGAGGAGTTGGAGGTGTTTCCTGAAAGTAAACCTAGTGAGCTTGAGCTCCAGTACGAGTGAGAAAAATTAAAGATGGAGGCTGCGGAAAGGCAGATGCAATTTGAGGCTATCGAGGCAGAAAAACAGAGGGAGGAAGCAGAAAGACAGAGGTATTCGAGCTGGAAAAGATAGTGGTTGCAGCAAAGTGGTCTAGCGTTAGACTCTGGTGATAAGTTTGAGGCCATTCAGTAAATTAAATTGGTACCTCCATTTGATGAGACAGAGGTTGATAAATACTTACAGCATTTTGAGAAGGTTGCTTAGAATTTAAAGTGGCCAAAAGAGGGTTGGTTCTCTTACAAAGTGTAATTAAGGGGGAGGCTTAGCAAGCCTATTCTGTTTTGTCAGTTCATTGAGCAGATGATTATGTCATAGTGAAAGAGGCTGTGCTCAAAGCTTACGAGTTGGTCCCAGAATCATACAGGCAAAAGTTTAGAAATTTGTGGAAACCTGTGAACCGGACATCTGTAATTTGCTTATGAGAAGTCTGTGTGTTTTGATCGCTGGTGCACATATATGATGATATATATGATGATGATAAATATATGATGATTTTAATAGCTTGAAAGAGTTAGTTTTAATTGAAGAATTCATAAAGTTTGTCCCTGATGACATAAAGACATATTTAGATGAAAAGGATGCTGCCACTTTGCAAGAGTCTGCTAGATTAGCAGATGAGTTTGCTTTAACTCATAAGGTTAAGTTTACCCAGAATAAGAGTTTCCAAAAGAGTGCCAGGGATCGCCAGGGTAAACCAGAAATTACAGCTTGGACTAGTGACAAGCGTAAGGATGAAGGGAAGCAGTTGAAAGAGAAATATTCTGGTCTTGCTTGTTACTATTGTAAGAAAGCTGGTCATATGATGGCTAATTGTTCTGTCCTGAAGAAGAAAAAGGAAAAGGAGGCAGTCCCGAATGCCTGTGATCAGTCTGTTGAAGCACCAGTAAACCCATAGGGTTCTGAACATTCTGTTGAGGCTCAGTTATGGACTGAGAGTTCTGTCCAAATTAAGAAGGATTTGATCACTTTATGTTAAATGGGTTTGTATTAGTAAAGGAAGGGTGAACCCAAGAACCAGTGAAAATTCTTCAAGTTACTGGTGATTCTCAGTCACTTATATTAGACAGCATTTTAAAGTTTGGTGATGAGACTTAACACTGGTGAGGTAAATCTTATTAAATGCATTGGGGGTGGCATGGTTTCTGTGCTGTTGTACAAGGTAACTTTACTGTCAGGGTTGGTTTTGTGACCTGTTAAAATCGGATTATACTCCATTTTACCATTGGAAGATGTTAGTTTGCTGTTAGGGAATGTCCTAAAATTGTTCCTGCAGTGCTGTTGACAACTAAGACAACCACTGACGACCCACAGAGGGATTTTAACATTTATGCTTCCTGCGCAGGAACTCGAAGTATGGCTAAAAAGTCTGCCAATGCAGACAGTTCTGTGCAGCATGATTCTGATACCCATAATAGCCAAAATCGGGATTCATGTTATGACGTCAGGGAATTTCTGCCTTCATTGTTTCAATTTCAGGTCGTAAGTCTGATGAGAAAGATTTATCCCTGTGTAGGAAGGAGTTTATAGCAGAACAGAACCGAGACCCTGAGATTGAAGCTTTAAAAGAAACAGCAGTCTCAGATGATGAGACTAAGAAAGTGCCAGTAGGGTATTATCTCAAGGATGGAGTGTTAATGAGGAAGTGGAGGCCACCTGCTATACCAGCGAGTGAGAAATGGGCAATTGTTCACCAAGTTGTAGTTCCTAAAGTTATATGACTGAAATTTTAACTTTGGCCCGCAGTATGCCATTAGGTCAACATTTTGGAGTGAATAAAACTGTAAACAGTTATGAAATAATTCTACTGGCCTAATTTCAGGAAAGATGTTGTGACCTTTTGCAGAAGCTGTCGAACATGTCAAGTTGTGGGTAAACCAAATCAGGTCACGCCAGTGGCCCCACTCTGCTCTATACCTGCATTCGGTGAACCCTTTTTAAAATTTATAGTGAGGGGAACTTTGTCCTTGTTAAAGGAACAGTGGATTGATGGGGATGTACATGTTAACTTGTTAGACTTTGTTTAGAAGTTCAAGAATAAACTACACCAAGTCTGTAGTCCAGTGAGACAAAACTTAAAGATCTCTCAAAACAAAATGAAGTGTTGGTTTGATAAGTGAGCTTGAGAAAGAAAATACCAGGTCGGAGATAAGGTGCTTGAAATAGTTTCTCAAATTAATGACCTGAATAATGCTATTAAAACACCCGACCAACGTAAACTAACACAGGTGGTACACATAAATATAATAACTCCTTATTTTGACAAGCAGGCACCATCTGTGAGTGTTGTTGTCAAAACATATGAATCTGGCAACTGAGAATGAAACAATTGACTCGTCTGAGAATTTTCACAAGTCAAACAGGGTCCCAGTTAGGCTAATGAACTCGGTTGTTCCAGAAAACATTGTAAACAAGTCGGCTCATCTGCAGCCAAAGCAACAACAACAGCTGAAGGAAGTAATCCTGATGTTTAAAGATTTATTTCCCGATGTTCCCAAGCAAACCACGGTCGCAGTACATGATGTAGATATTGGTCAAGCCAAACCGATCAAACAACACCCATATTGCATGAACGTCGAAAAGTGTAAATGGCTGAGCAAGGAATTGAATATATGCTGAAAATGGTATTATTAGTCCATTGGCATCAGATTGGAGCTCACCCTGCATTATTGTGCCTTAACCTGATGGTGGTGTTAGATTTTGCACTGATTATGGGAAGGTAAATGCAGTAACAAAAACAGAATCCTCTCCTATCCCTAGGGAGGATGATTGCATCAATAAGTCTGGAAAAGCTAAATTTCTTACAAAGATTGATCTGTTGAAAGGTTATTGGTGTGTTCCATTGACGGACAGAGGTAGAGAAATTTCTGCATTTGTGGCACCTTCTGGGTTGTATGAACACAATGTTTTCTCTTTTGGAAGGAAAAATGGTCCAGGATCATTCCAGAGAATGATTGATTCTGTAATTCGAGGGTTAGAACAGACAGATGCCTATATTGATGAGTTAGCCACAGGGAGTGACACTTGGGAAAAGCATATCACTGCAGTAGAGAAGCCGTTTGACAGGCTTTCTCAGGACGACCTTACAGTTAACTTGGCTAAGAGTGAATTTGGCCATGCCACTGTGACCTGTCTTGGCTATGTTGTTGGTCAAAGCAAGTTGGCTCCTGTTCGGGCTAAAGTCCAGGCAATTTCTCAAGTTCCTATTCTGACTGCTAAGAAGACTCTTAGAAGGTTTCTGGGAATGGATGGATATTTTCGTAAGAACTTTGCTGCTATCACTCTTCCTCTGACAAATCTCCTGAAGTAGCGTGAAAAGTATGTTTGGACCGAACCTTGTCGGGAGGCATTTGATCGATTGAAAGTTATTATTTGAGGTTAGGCCAATCAATGTAGTGCTGTCAGCCAATTTCATTAGCAGATTGGAGCTGTGGGTGGCAACACAGTGTTATAGGTGCACAGAGAGTAAAGGAGAGGGCCAAAGAGACAACCCTGTGGGGTATGTGTCCTGATGGTCAGAGAGACAGAGGAGATGGAGCCCACTCTTACCACCTGCCGGCGATCTGACAGGAAGTCCAGGATCCAGCGACACACGGCAGGGTGAAGGCCGAGGTCTCTGAGCTTCTTGTCGATACTTCACGCCTTCGTATGGCTACTGCTCTGCCCATGACTGCAAGGAACTGCAGAGAACTTTGGAGAGCAGAGAACATCAGAGAAACAAGCTTCCCCTCCATGGACTCTCCGTACACTTCCTCTCCCTCAGAAAAGCAGGGCATGTACACAAAGAACCTCATAACCTGTACATTCTTCCTGCAAACCCGCTCCCCCATCGGGGAAGAGATACAAAAGCCTTAAAGCGAACCACCCGGCTCAAGGACGGCTTCCTGTCTGCAGTTATAAGCCAAATGAATGATAAAATGGACTCGACCTCACAATGTAACTCGACTTGACCCTGCACCATATGTCTATCTGCACTGCACTTTCTCTGCAGCAATAATGCTTTGTTACAGTTATTGTTTTATCGTATATCAGCTCGATGTACCGTTGTAATGTATCGATCTGTGTGGATGGTACGTCAGGGAAGATTTGAACTGTCGTTCAGTACATGATGATAATAAAATTCCCCATTTTAATTGTGTGCAAATATTAGACAGACTGAGCTTCTGCTCTGGAACCACAGAAGGAAACTGAACAGTTCTCTTTCTGAGGAACGCAAATAAATAGAAAAGGCTTTAATCTCTCATTACGATCTGCTGTAAGTGGGATCAGGTGACTAGTGCTGGGTCTCCCATATTAATATCAGAATCAGGTTTAATAGCACCGGCATATATCATGAAATACGTTCAGAAGTAGAACCTAATTTTTAACCATAGATTTTAACAATTGTGATTTAATATAAGAATATAAATATCACATTGTTAAATTATATAAATAGTACAAAATGAAAAAAAGATATAATAAACTATTTTAACTGTGCCGACTGTTTGACTGACTGGGTTGTTGCTTTGGAAGTAGTGGAGTGAAGCTTAACTGAACTGCACACATTTATGAGAAGCTCAGATAATTATAAAAAGCTAAATTCTCACATAAGTGGGTCAGACACCCAGAAACATCGGCAGCACTTCAGCAGGTAAAAACAGTGGAATGAAACATGCTGAAAATATTGCCGAAAAAAAACCATATTGTCCACCTCAACGAGAGGACGTGACAGATCCGGATCTCACTGCCTTGTCTGAACGGGGAAAGATGAAGCTACACGTATAGGTAGAGCAGTGACCCGCAGATGCTGCAGATCTGCAGAGAAACGTGAACAGGAAACGGGATCACATGGCCGCTTTGGTCTCTCACTCCCAGACAGATGTCCGTTTACCCACTACTCTGTGGAAAGACGCAAACGCCGCTCACATCTCCACTCACCTTAAATGTATTAGACATTTCAACCTCCAGGAAAAATATATCGTCTGTCCACTCTATCTATTCCTCTCGTAATCTTATAAACGTCCATCCAGTCTCACCCCAGCCTGCGCCGCTCTGGAGAAAACAACACAAGTTTGTCCAGCCTCTCGTTATAGCTCATGCCCTCTAATCCAGGCAGTGTCCTGGTAAACCTCTTCTGTGCCCTCTCCAAAGCCCCGACATCCTTCCGAGAATGGGGGCGACCAGAACTGTGTGAAACACTCCAGATGTGGTCTAACTAGTTCTATAAAACTGTGTTACGAACTGTGGCGTTTTAGAAACGAACCAGCAGCACTGGAGTTCACACTGGAGTCTGGTTTTGATGTTAAAACCATTATCTTTAGTAGTATCGACTTATAATATAGTAACTTAACGAAATGAAGGGAAGTTAACAGTGATATGTGTATATGTGTGTAAATATATCTCCCAGACTATCGAGACTGAGGGAACAAAGCTTAGAGTCTTGAGATGTAAAGTAGGAAAGTTCAGTAATCCACGGAATGATGGGACAGAGATATTTGTGATCCAGGGTGAAACGCAGAGAAAAGGCCGTTACTTCAACCAACCGCCGTCGAAGTTCTTATCCGCTGAATCCGTCCACATACGAGTTATCAGCGAAAGTGACCTGTCACAGGAATACCGTCTTCCAGGGGTTACCACACAACATACCCAGGCAAGGGTTAACATAAGATATTCCACAATCCACTCCTATGGATTATACGAAGTGACAGCCACACACATTCGTTGTGGTTCCGTGTACCGATGATCAACCCACTCTTGCGGGCATAGGAGAGTTCCAAGCCTCAGCTGCGACTAACTGAAGCCATCAGCTTTTCCAGTCTCTCTCTCTCTCTCTTTGGACTGGCCGACTGCCTGTCTGCAGATCGCTCTCTCTCTCTGATGGTTCGGTCCACAAGTCAGCGCTGTCAGCCTGTGACTGACGTCATAGTCCCGCCTCCTCACCCCGGCGCTCTTAAAGAAACAGTCACAGTACGACCGCAGGCTCGTAACAGCCGCAACACAACTTCCCGATTTTTGAACTCAATGCTTCAACTAATAAAGACAACCATGCCATTTGCCTTCTTAACCACCCGATCAATCTGTGCAGTCTCTTTCAGGGAGCGATGAACTTGGAGTCTAAGATCCCTCTGATCATCGACACTGTTCAGGGTTTTGCATTTAACAGTGTACTGTCTATTACATTCGACCTACCGAGCTGCCAAGATGATCATCACGAATCAAATCTCACTGAGATTTCTCAGGTCCTGTTGAATTTATTGCCAAGTGCACAAGTACGGGAACGTACAGGAACAGAGAAACACTGACTTGTGGCAGCATCACAGGCAAGTACATTCAGATAACACACGGAACATAAATTATACGAATCTCTGTCAGTAAAAATCTATAAATATGCTTTATGTCATTAACAATATATAAAATACATTGTGTCATGATCAATATTAAAATGTGCATTTTGTGTCAATAACAGTCTTGGAAATGATGAATTTGCTCCCTGTCTCCATTCCTCCTGTAATCCACAACCAGCTCCTGTGTTTTTGTCACAATGAGGGAGAGGTTGTTTTCTTGACACCACTGTGTCGGGGTGATGACTTCTTCTCTGTCGGCTGCGTCGTTATTATTTGGGATCCGGCGGATCAGTGTACCGTGGTCAGCAAATCTACCTAGCAGATTGGACCCCCCACTGCAGCCCCACAGTGCACTATGTACTGATTGCAAAGCTACGAAATTGCATGTGAATAGCCTCCCCTCCCCCAACTCCACTCTTTCTGCGTCACCAGCAGACTGGGACATCTCACATCTCGCTGCCTCCGCAAGGACATTAAACTGTGAACAACTATGGTCAGGGACTGATCTCTGGGGAACTCCAAACGCTACCTCCTTCCAGTCTGAAAACGACCAACTCATCCAGACACACACTAATGGCAGTTTATCGATCTCCAACGAAAAAGCCTAATCACCTACTCCTGATGTTCAATACCATTGCTGACTCTTGAGTTTACCACCGTCAAATGCCGGGAGGGACATAATAATCAGAAAGTCTCTAGTCACAGCCGTGTAAATAAAATGTGATCTCAGTCTGTGTGTGGCGCATGCTCAGAATGCGAAGGAGACAGACAAACTGAGCCAAGTCACAGACTGATGAAGGGAGGAATGATCCATTTTGACACAGAGAGGGAAGCCGAGAGTTCCTGATATTGTTCCTGATACCGGAACTGTGGCCAGTTAAAAGATGAAGCTTTGTTCCTTCAAAATGTTTTGAGTTGTGACAGTGTTTTTATCAGAAGGCACCATGAAGACTCAAATTATTTCAGTTAAACTCTTGTCCTTCACGCACTGACGTGCTTTGTAAACTTTTAACAGTGCAGGAAACTCGCTACAAGGAGAGCCCGAACACGTGTCCATGTCCGTGATCTGATTGGATACACCGCCATGACGTTCAGAGCACTGTGACGTCATTCACTGGCTCTCATTTTGGAAGGGATTCAGTCGGCCATCGCAGATACACCAACAGCTTCGCTCTGGGAAGCGGCCGTTCACCTGCTCCGTGTGTGTGAAGAGACTCATTCAGTTAAACCACCTTGTGATGCTCCGGTGAGTTCACAATAAATAGAGGCCACATTTCTGTCCGGAGTGAGCAAAGAGTTTTACTCAATCATCCCAGCTGCTGCAACACCAGCAACTTCACATCAGGGAGGAAGTTCAAATCAGCTCCGTGTTAAATGTTTAACCATCACGGTGACTGAAGGCAGCTGCAGGTCCATGGGGGACTGTTACTGTCAGATTCTGCAGTTCTTGCGGCTGCTCATCGCACCCAGGACTGAACCCTGGTCACTGAGCATTGGAGGAGTCTGTTCTGCTGATGTTAGCCTTAAACTAGACTGTTGTTTAATATTGTGGATCTGTGAAAGATAAATCAATTCTGTATCAGGTCCCGTGTCTCAGGTACTTACTGTCTCTACCACACTCACAATGTACACTAGAAAGGCCACTCGGCCCATCTGGCTCCTGCAGTGTTTCTGTTCCATATCAGTATATCAAAATCTACCCCTGCCGTTCCTCTCTCACTCTCCCTGAGATGACAGGTTGCAACTAGTCACCACTCCGTGGGATAGGAGATTTCTCTTGAATTTCATAGAATCATAGAAATCTACGACACATTACAGACGCTTTAGCCCGCAATGTTATGCCGACTATGTAACTTACTCTAGAAATTGCTTAGAATTACCATACCGCCTAGTCCTCTATTTTCCTAATCTCCATGTACCTATCTAAGAGTCTCTTAAAAGACACTATTGTATCCGCCTCTACCACCGTCGCTGGCAGTGCATTCCACACAAACACAACTCTTTGCTTAAAAATATTAGCTCTGACATCTCCCCTGTACCTACTTCCAAGCAGCTTAACCCTATTCCCCCTCGTGTTAGCCGTTTCAGCCTGGGAAAAAGCCTCTGACTATCCACAGGACCAATGCCTCTCATCATCTTATACACCTGCATGAATTCCCTGCATGATTTTCTCCGGGCTGAACAAGACGATGAGCTCACTGTGGTTGTGACGTTGTTCAGGTCTCCGGACGAAGTTGGTTAAACTCCTTCTTTCCCGCTCTTTTCAACGTTTTGTGTCATTTTCACCAATTTTAAAGGACTGTGCCTCAGACAGCTGGGTTGTTGCAATTGTTACGTACCAGCAGCAACAGATAACTAATGGAGTCTGGTTTCGATGGTAAAAACACTCTCTTCATTAGAATATACTCCAAATCTAAAAGACTGAACGAAATAAACAGCAATTAACAGTGTAATGCGTATATCTAGCTCCTAAACTATCAAGCTTGGGAAACAATACTTAAAGTCTTCAGATGGCAAAGTGGAAAAGTTCAGTAATCCACGGAAAATGTGAGTGAGAGGAGAGATTTGTAAATCCACACGAACATGTAGAGAGAAGGCAATTACGAAGAATTCCACACACATTCCACGCTGGGTAAACGAGAAAACAGTCGCCGAAGATCTTATCCGTCGATTCGTTACGAAATCCACTTAGAAATATCACCAGGTGACAGTGACAGGAATATCGTCTTCAAGTGGTTACCACAGAACACCCCGATTCCAGATAAGGGCCAACAAAAGTGATACCACAGACACTCCAACAAATCCACAAAAGGATTATACGAAGTGACAGCCAGACATCTGTTGTGCACTGCGTGCCGATGATCAACCCAATCTTTTGGGCACAGCAGTGACAAGCTGAAGTCTCTCTCACTCTCTTCCTCTCCCTCTCCCTCTCTCCCTCACTCTCTCTCCCCCCTCCTCCCCTCTGTCTCTGCTGCAGCGCGTTTGTGACCTCACAGCCGCGCCTCCCTCAGGCACTTAAAGCGACACTCACTCCGCTGTATCTGTCAGTTCACCAGCGCTTGAATGCCGCCGATTCTTGAATGTGGAGGCGGAGATGCTGGAGAAGACAGCGCCTCACTCGCGAAAAGGAGAGCCCGAGCACGTGTCCATGTCCGTGATCTGATTGGATACATCGCCATGACGTTCAGAGCACTGTGACGTCATTCACTGGCTCTCATTTTGGAAGGGATTCAGTCGGCCATCGCAGATACACCGACAGCTTCGCTCTGGGAAGCGGCCGTTCACCTGCTCCGTGTGTGGGAAGAGACTCATTCAGTTCACCCACCTTGTGATGCTCCGGTGAGTTCACAATAAATAGAGGCCACATTTCTGTCCGGAGTGAGCAAAGAGTTTTACTCAATCATCCCAGCTGCTGCAACACCAGAAACTTCACATCAGGGAGGAAGTTCAAATCAGCTCCGTGTTAAATGTTTAACCATCACGGTGACTGAAGGCAGCTGCAGGTTCATGAGGGACTGTTACTGGCAGATTCTGCAGTTCTTGCGGCTGCTCATCGCACCCAGGACTGAACCCTGGTCACTGAGCATTGGAGGAGTCTGTTCTGCTGATGTTAGACTTAAACTAGACTGTTGTTTAATATTGTGGATCTGTGACAGATAAATCACTTCTGTATCAAATTCCGTTTCTCACTAGAGAAGTCCCTGCCGATGTTTCTGTTCCATATCAGAATATCAAAATCTACCCCTGCCATTCCCTTCTCACTCACCCTGAAATGACAGGTTGCAACTAGTCACTACTCTGTGGGAGGAAGGATTTCCACTGAATTTCATAGAATCATAGAAATCTGTAGCACATTACAAATACTTTTAGCCCACATGGTTGTGCCGACCATGCAACATTCTCTAGAAACTGCCTAGTATTACCATACCGCATAGCCACCTATTTTCCTAAGCTCTGCGTACCTATCTAAGAGCCTCTTAAAAGGCCCTATCGTATCCGCCTCAACTACCGTCGCTGGCAGTGCGTTCCACACACACACACCGCTCTTTGCTTAAACAAAAATTAGCTCTGACATCTCCTCTGTACCTACTTCTAAGTAACTTAAACCTATTCCCCCGCGTGTTAGCCGTTTCAGCACTGGGGATAGCCTCTGTCTATCCACACGACCAATACCTCTCATCACCTTATACACCTGCATGATTTCCCCCGGTTTGAACAAGACGATAAACCCACTGTGATTTTGACGTTCTCTCCCCTCTCTCCCCCTCCCTCCTTTCTCCCTTCCTCCCCTCCCACTCTCCCCTTCACCTCCTCCCCATACCCCTCCCCTCCTCTCCTCCTCTCCCTCTCCCCTTCTCCTCTCCTCCCCTCCCTCTCTCCTCCCTTCCCCTCCCCTCCCCTCCCCTCTCTTCTCTCTCTCTCCCTCCCTTGGTGTTTCACGTCACAGACCCACCTCACTCAGACACTTAAAGCGACACTCACAGTAAACGAACCTGCGGTCTCGTAACACAATGCACCTCTAAAGTCTGACAGCAGACTAGCGAGTGAATCTTCGATGGTGTAGAGTCAGAAACCAAAGAGCTGCCAGATTGAGTCAGACTTTAGGGCTGCAAAGAGGAGGAAGAGGAATCAGACCAGCAGGATGTGGTTAAAAGTGAAAGATTAGAAGCATTTGGAAACTTGTTGATCGAAAAAAAAGGTGGTTAATTTCTGCAAAATACTGGTGGAAATCAACATTCAGGCAGCAAATGTGAAGAGGAATAAAAAGACAACGTTTACACCGAGCCTCTTCAGCATGCCTAGCCTGTGTACTCCGCTGCTTAACTGCTGCTTGAACTACAGAGATCTTCCAGCATTTTGTGTGCGTGCGGCTCTGTATTCCCAGCAACTGCAGAATCTCCTGTGTTTTATAACTGCATTTTACTTTGGCATTAGATACACGTTGATATTGAGTATATTGCTTATGGAAACCGCTTTCTGCGTTAAAACAGCTGCAGATTTTTCTATACACACGAAAAAACTGAGGTACAGACATTGAACCGGTGCTTGCAGAAATGTTTAATGGCACCGTGATTACCCATAGGGCCATGCGTTATGAATTTCGCCGGCGCTGAAGCACCGATGAAATGCGCAGGCGTCAGGTTGAGGACGTCTTCGAGTATCACGCATGCGCGCAGTACACTGAAGGCCTTGAAAATGTCGGGTGCGGGTAAGAGCGATTCTCCGTGTTTTTCTCTGAAACACCGACTTCAGAACGATTCCTGTGAAATCCGGGCATCACAGTCCGCAACCCCGGGACAGTCCTGCCCTCTTCCCTCTCTCTCAGCCCCACGATCCGTACACGGGCCCCGGGGAGCTTCCGGCTGATGAGGGAATGGGAACCGATGGATCTCTCAGACAGAGCTGAGCTCCAGCTATCTAAACGCAAGGATTAGGAACTCCGAGAAAGGGAACAAAATCTTTTACATCACCAACTGAGAAAATCACCTTTGTTCCAACTCCAATCACTAATAAGAGAAAATCTGAAGATGCTGGAAATCCAAGCAACACACCCAAAATGCTGGAGGAATTCAGCATTAGTACTCCTTTCCATGGATGCTGCCTGGCCTGCTCAGTTCCTCCAGTATTTTGTGTCTGTTGCTTGTTCTACCTCCTCTTGTTCTGGACTTTTCTACTGGTGAGAACATGTTTTGTCCCATTCTCTCTGGGTACTAAATGATATCAAACACCTTTGCCCTGGGCAACAAGTAGCTTTCACATCTCAAATGTGCCAGACTCCAGTGAGACAGAAAGACTTCTGCCCTTCCCTTCGTATTCATTGGCATTGCCATCACTGAGTTCACCACTGTCAGTCTCTGTCTGATGTGTGTATTGTGGCAATGCAAACGTTGCTGGAGAATTGGGGGAGGCTTCAGGGGAGGATAGAAACTGAGTTCAGCACTGTCAGTCATTGAGGGGGGGGGGTGAGGGTTCAGGGGAAATATTTATGTTGAATATAGAAACTGGTGATACTTGTGTGTATTCTGGTGTTGGAAAAGTTGCTGGAGAATTTGCAAGTGGGAAGAAGTGGCGTGATATTTGGAAATCCGAATTTTTAAAGCGTAACTTAGCAAGCAAACCACATATGGACAATATGCAAAAACTTTGGTGAGAAAATCCTTCATTACCCATTACAGGCCTGCTACATAGGTTGTGTGAGAGTGCAGATGAAGTGGATTGAACCCAGAGGAGATCAAAGTTCCTATTGACAGTGATTTGCTAGCTGTGAGAATGAATACCTCTCTATATAAAATTCACTGTGCACATCTTGGCACTGGGTAAAAAAATACACAGTGCAAGATTTATGTACACACTGGTTATTTCAAATTAGAGGGGGTATTGGAGGGAAGATGGGAGACCTGTAGTGTCCCTGATGCCCTCACTTACAAGATGTGCATCCAGCTGCAGCTTGTAACCCTGCACTTTAAGGAGTTGGAACTTGAAACGCATATGGGAATTGATGGTCATTCCAGATACCAGCACTCTGCCCAGTCAGGAGATGATTTCTCTGTCCAACTTGGGAAGAACCTCTCTGTAACAGTGTGATACCAGATCAAACCTTGGCAACTCAAGTAATCTCATCTGAAATGTTGTCCTACACCCATTGATGGATTTTGTAAATCTTTTACAGGTTAAAAACGGACAGGAATTTGTCTCCAGGAATCTCAAACACGACACGCCAGTTTTGTTGTCTCTGTCTAGATATTTAAGAAGTGGAGCAAGGGATCCTATCGACCATCCTTCCTGCTCAGACTGTGGGGAGGGATTCACTCGGTCATTTGACCAACTGGCAAGCCCGGCATTTTACACAGGAGAAAGGCCGTTCACCTGCTCAGACAGTGGGAATTGATTCACTTGGTCATTTCAACTGAAGGTACATCAGCAAGTTCACACTGGGCAAGGCCATTCATCTGTTCTGTGTGTGAGAGATTCTGCCGGGCATCCCACCTGTGGACACACCAGTCAGATCACACTGGGCAGTGGCTGGTCATCTGCTCAATTTCGGGGAAGGGATTCTCTCAGTCATCTGACCTAATGGCACACCAGCGTGTTCACACCAGGGGGCAGCCATTCACCTGCACAGTCTGCGGGAAGGGATTCACTCAGTCATCCCACCTACTGAGTCATCAGCGAGTTCACTCCGAGGCGAAGCCATTCACCTGCTCAATTTGTGGAAAGGGATTCACTCAGTCATCTACCCTGCTGGTACATCAGCAAGTTCACACTGGGGAGAAGCCGTTCACCTGTTCAGTCTGTGGGAAGAGATTCACTCAGTCATCCACCCTACAGAGTCACCAGCGAGTTCACACTGGGGAGAAGCCATTCAACTGCTCAGTCTGTGGGAAGGGATTCACTCAATCATCCAACCTACTGAGTCATCAGCGAGTTCACACTGGGGAGAAGCCGTTCACCTGTTCAGTCTGTGGGAAGGGATTCACTCAGTCATCCCACCTACTGAGTCATCAGCGAGTTCACACTGGGGAAAAGCCATTCACCTGCTCAGAATGTGGGAAAGGATTCACTCAGTCATCCAAACTACTGGTCCACCAGCAATTTCACACTGGGGAGCGGCCATTCACCTGCTCACCGTGCGGGAAGGGATTCACTAGCTCATCTAAACTGAAGGTACATCAGAGAGTTCACACTGGGGAGAAGCCATTCACCTGCTCAGTCTGTGGGAAGGGATTCACTCAGTCATCCACTCTACAGAATCATCAGCGAGTTCACACTGGGGAGAGGCCATTCACCTGCTCAGAATGTGGGAAGCGATTCACTCAGTCATCCAGCCTACAGAATCATCAGCGAGTTCACACTGGGGAGAGGCCGTTCACCTGCTCAGAATGTGGGAAGGGATTCATACTGTCATTTTACCTACAGAGACACCAGCGAGTTCACACTGGGGAGAGGCCATTCACCTGCTCAGTCTGTGGGAAGGGATTCACTCAGTCATCCAACCTACTGGTACATCAGCGAGTTCACACTGGGGAGAAGCCATTCACCTGTTCAGTCTGTGGGAAGCGATTCACTCAGTCACACCATCTGCAGAATCATCAGCGGGTTCACACTGGGGCGAAGCCGTTCACCTGCTTAGACTGTGGGATAGGATTCACTCAGTCATCACAACTACTGGCACACCAGTCAGTTCACAATGGGAGGTAGCCGTTGTTATGAATCCCTGGGTTTCGTTTGCTGTGGACTGTCATTTTAAAAGAGAGAGAGAGAGATTAAGAAGGTGAATCAGCCTGACTTGCAGCTGGTTTACATCGTGTGCAGCTTGTTTAGTTTTAACCGAGGACACAGACACTCAGAGTCAGATGGAGACGGAGGAAAAATGGAAGGATCAAAACCAGGGAACTAGGGGCCAAGTGTCACCGTTTGGAACTTTCCTATGGCCACAAGGGTGGGTTAATTATCGATTTACCGTACATCGAATGTGTGGTTGTCACCTCGTTTGATCCATAGGAGTGGATCGGATTTGGCGCATCGTGTGAAGACCACTTATGTGTTAATCCTTGCCGGCTGTGGTGTGGTTGTTCACTTGAAGACGACACACCTTGTGACAAGTCACTTTCAGTGATAATTTGTATGTGGATTTGGAGCGATGACAGATAAAATCTACAGTTACTGTTCTCTTGATTTACCACCGAAGAACCTGTGGAATTCTACATATTTGCGTTTTTTCGCCATTTACCCTGGATTACAAATCTCTCTCTCTCATCGCCTATACTGTAGTTGAACTGAACTTTCATACTTTACCATCTCAAGACTCTAAGCCTTGTTTCCCCCAAGCTCAATAGTTTGGGAGTTACATTTACACACAGTTATAAACTTAACACTGTTAACTTCTGTTTATCTTGTTTAAGTTGCAATTTTACAAGTAGATTCTAATAAGGATAGATTTAGCATCAAAACCAGACTCCAGGTGTAGTCTATTGCTGCTGGTTTGTTTCTAAAGCATTATGGTTTATAACAAATTTGGGGCCTGCATCTGGGATATGAACAAATGTGGGGTCTATTGATCGATTAATTATCGATTTGATTGGGGAAATCCCTTTTGACTTATTTGTGTGTGGAAATCAGCAGCAATGGACATTTATACATTTCTGGAATCGCCAACCCCTGAGGCATCAGGAAAAGCCAAAAAGAATGAATTACTGACTGTTGCTAATGGGCTGAATCTTAAGCAGGTAAGGGGGTGTGAAGGACCAGGGCAAGCATAAAACTGGGAAAGGAGGTAAAGGAAAACCAATAGGGATTTTATTATAAAATATAGTCATCCACCCCCTTTTTCAGAGACTGGGATCCCTGTTTCTACCGGTAATAATGTGCATTTCAATGTGTTCACTCAGCCCTCGATTCTCTAAATGAAAGGGTTATCCACATTTTATCTTTCTTTATATGATGACCCAACCATTTCAGGGATCAGTCTATTGAAACTCCATTGCACTCTTTATAACAAATACTCTCTAACCACTTTGTTAATCCTCTGTGCAAAAAAATGTGCATCTTCCGCTGCCCCGTGTTGCCCCAACCACTCACCTCCTGAACCTGTCATTGGCCCCACTTGCACGTCAACCATCTGCCGGTGTTTTCCCCCTAATGGGAATCCCTCTGCTCACCACCACTGTGGGCTCAGACATTTCCGCAGATTTCCATCGGGACAAACATCCTGTCTGCCCCCTCTCACACCATTTTTTTTTCCTTTCAATAAAATCCCTCCTCTCCCTCCCCAAGGAACTGGCATCAAACCGACAGGCCGGGCGGTCTCCTACCTCTCGACGACACATTAGCCTTCGGCCGCAGGAGACGCTTCACAAACGCCCCAACTTCCCTTGGAGGGAAATGGAAATAAATCAAAAAACGGACATTTACTCGACTGTGATGTGGAGTTTGAGGCTGGGGTGAGAGTCGAAATCAGCGGGGGTTACGCCCTCTGGACTTGTCCACCTCTGCGAACTGGTGGTAACAAGTGATTAACATCGCTTTGCACCAGAGGGAATAGAGCAGCCCCTGAATCCTCTGTTGACAGCTGTGGGGGAGGGCTGGTCATATGATTATTAGCCCAGCTATTAAACTGATAAAGCCCGAGCTCAGCCACACATGGATGACGTAAGACGCTGTGCATGTAAGGGCAGATCCCAGTGTGGGTAGCCCATGAGTGACGTCAGGCACGAGGGAGGTCAGTGTGACGTCACCTGTGGGGATGCACTCCCATTTAAATGCACCTTAATGTGCGTTTCTTATGATTTCAGAGGGATAACAACATTAATCACGGGTTTCATTACTGAATCCACTGTTGTGAGATGTAAAGTCCCCTGTTATGTGTCCGGCTGGGCCTTGTTGGTTGGGGGCTATTGATCTATTAATTATCTATTTGATTGGGCATATCCCTTTCGATTTATTTGTGTGTGGAAATCAGCAGCAGTGGATATTGATAAATTTCTGTAGGTTGGATGACTGAGTGAATCCCTTCCCACGTACTTCCTCATCCAGGTCATCCACTCTTGGTCTTCCTGGAATCATTCTTTGACACTTCTCCAGACCCACTCCAATACGAACACATCTTTTGCTCAGATAATAAGTTGTAAGTACAGGTCGGAATCTGCTCACTATCCACCAACAGTGATCTGTCCGATGTGTTGTAAAGCTATAGTATCGCATCCTTGCTCTTATATTGTTAACATTGCAGTTGTCATCCTTAATCAACTCAAGCAACAAGCAAATCTTTAGAGCCTCTTGCTCAAGGACTCACAAGCACTTATGCACATCTAATTTTTTCAAGTTTCATCCATTTTTTTTTCTACGCCAAATACTTCTACCAAATGTACATGAGTTGCATACACTGTATTTCAACTGCTACTTTGCTGGCCTTCTCCAGACCTATCGAAGTCCTTCTGCAGACTCCCGCTTTGCTCTAAACTACCTGTCCCGTACCTATCTTTGTATCAACTGCAATGTTCGTCGCCAAGGTATCAATTCTGTCATCCATCTCATTCACATTTAACATGAAATGATGCGGTCTCAATACTGACCCCTACAGAGCAGCATGAGTTACCGACAGCAAATCACAATTGCCCACATTATTCTGACTCTTTCTCCCTTGTCAGTACAAGTTTCTTTCCTGTAATTCCATGAGCTGTGATCCTGTTAAGCAGCCTCACGTGCAGCACCTTAGAAACATAGAAAACCTGCGGCACGTTACAGGCCCTTTGGCTCACAAAGCGATGCCGAACATGTCCTTGCTCTAGAAATGCCAAGGGTTACCGACAGCTCTCTATTTTTCTAAGCTCTGTATACCTATCCAGGAGTCTCTTAAAAGACCCACAGGATGCTGACTGTTTGGAACCCATCCCACAGGGAGAGAAAGAGGTGAACAACAGGGGAGGATTTAAAAGGACTGTCCTGGAACAGAATCACAGGCAGGGTCCAGCCGGCCTGAGTTGACCCTCTACTGTGCACTATGTGTGTCATAAATTCATTGTGTACCGGAGACAGAGTTTAAAATAGAACTGATTTATTTGTCTCAGAACCAGAATATTAAACTCCAGTCCCATTAAAGGTGAATGTGCAGCAGAAGAAATTCCTCCCATGCTCAGTGACCAGGGTGCAGAACTGGGTGTGGTGAGCAGCAGCAATAGTTGCAGAGTTCAGCACTTAGTCACTCTCGAAATTGCTTTCAGCAACGGTGATGGACATATATCCAGCATACAGCTTATTGAAACTTTCTCCCCAGTGTGAACTGGGTAATCTGTCACAAGTATAACAATGTTTAGGTTACGACTATAGAAAACAGGGATTTGGAGTGTGGGTCTATCCAATGAGAGAAATGTTCCTTCTTGTGAGTCTGGAAGAGAGATTTTCATGGTCTTTTGCTGGGGAGAGATGAGACGATGCGAATGGAGAGAGTGGGCTCTGATTCTTTTTTTTTGTTTTCTTTACTAACACTATAGTCAAAGTAAGAATTATAAATCTCAATTGTTTAATCACATATTGTGCACTGTTTGTTATTTCGGGGTACAGTACTGATTTGTAACAGGGGACGCATCACGCAGCATCCACCCAAATGACATTTCTTAAGTTTGGCCGGGCTGGGGCCAGTTACATAAGCTTAGATTACTTAGTGAATCACTTCCCACATTCACCGCAGGTGAACGGCCACTCCGCAGTGTGAACTCGCTGATGCACATTTTGGTTGATTTGGCTGAGAGAAACTTTTCCCAAAGACTGACCAGTGGATCGGCCTCTACTCAGTGTGAACTCGCTGGTGTCTCTGTAGTTGAGATGACCGAGTGAATGCCTTCCCACAGTCTGAGCAGATGAATGGCTTCTCCCCAGTGTGAACTCGCTGATGTACCTTCAGTTCAGATGAGCAAGTGAATCCCTTCCCACAGTCTGAGCAGGTGAACAGCCTCTCTCCAGTGTGAACTCGCTGGTGTACCTTCAGCTTGGACGACTGAGTGAATCCTTTCCCACAGTTTGAGCAGGTGAATGGCCTCTCTCCCGTGTGAACTTGCTGATGTACCTTCAGTTGGGATGACCGAGTGAATCCCTTACCACAGTCTGAGCAGGTGAACGGCCTCTCCCCAGTGTGAACTGACTTGTGTACCAATAGTTTGTGTGACAAAATGAATCCCTTCCCACAGTTTGAGCAGGTGAATGGCCTCTCACCAGTGTGAACTCTCTGATGTCCTTTCAGATTAGATAAGCAAGTGAATCCCCTCCCACAGTCTGAGCAGGTGAACGGCCTCTCCCCAGTGTGAACTCGCTGATGTACCTTAAGTTTTGATAACTGAGTGAATCCTTTCCCACAGGATGAGCAGATGAATAGCCAAACCCCAGTGTGAACTCGGTGATGTCCTTTCAGTTGGGATGACCGGGTGAATCCCTTCCCACAGTCTGAGCAGGTGAACGGCCTCTCCCCAGTGTGAACTGACTTGTGTGCCAGCAGGTCGGATGACCGAGTGAAACCCTTCCCACATTCTGAGCAGATGAACGGCCTCTCCCCAGTGTGAAATTGCTGATGTTCCTTCAGTTTAGATGACTGAGTGAATCCCTTCCCACAGTTTGAGCAGATGAACGGCCTCTCCCCAGTGTGAACCCGCTGATGAATCTTCAGTTTATCTGAGGAAGTGAATCCTTTCCCACAGACTGAGCAGGTGAACGGCCTCTCTCCAGTGTGAACTCGCTGATGTATCTGTAGGTGGGATGACCAAGTGAATCCTTTCCCACAGTCTGAGCAGGTGTATGGCCTCTCTCCAGTGTGAACTCGCTGATGTTTCTTCAGGTTAGATGACCAAGTGAATCCTTTCCCACAGTCTGAGCAGGTTATGGCCTCTCTCCAGTGTGAACTCGCTGATGTTTCTTCAGATTAGATGACCACGTGAATCCTTTCCCACAGTCTGAGCAGGTTATGGCCTCTCTCCAGTGTGAACTCGCTGATGTTTCTTCAGGTTAGATGACCAAGTGAATCCTTTCCCACAGTCTGAGCAGGTGAACGGCTGCTCCTGAATGTGAACTCGCTGGTGAGCCATTAGGTCAGATGACTGAGTGAATCCTTTCCCAGAAATTCAGCAGTTGACCAGCCTCTGCCCGATGTGGTGTGAACTGACTGGTGTGTCCACAAATGGGAAGACCGACTGAACCCCTTCTCACACTCAGAACAGGTGAACGGCCTTGCCCCAGTGTAAACTTGCTGATGTCCCTTCAGTTGAAATGTCCAACTGAATCCATTCCCACCGTCTGAGCAGATGAATAGGTTCCCCCCCCCCCCACCCCCGTTTAAAATGACAGGCATGGTAGTCAGTCAGATGATAGAGTGAATCCCTTCCCACAGTCTGAGCAGGAAGGATGACCGAGTGAATCCCTCCCCACAGTCTGAGCAGGAAGGATGATCGAGTGAAACCCTTGCTCCACTTCTTAAATATCTGGACAGAGACAGCAAATCTGGCGTGTTGTGTTCGAGATTCCCATTGACAAATTCCTGGTCATTTTTAACCTGTAAAAAGATTTACAGAATCGATCAATGGGTATAGGACAACATTTCAGATGAGATCTCTTGAGTTGTCACGGTATGATCTGGCAACACACTCTTTAAGTGAAGTTCAACCCAAGTTGGAGAGAGAAATCATCTTCTGACTGGGCACAGTGCTGGTATCTGGAATGTCCATCTCTGATGCTCTTACTGTGTCTATAAGAATGGAGCACTTCTGCCATCTCCAATCTGTGACCTGGCTCAGTTTGACTCTCTCCAATGGTATTATTCCCTGTTCCCACTGAGTTGCATGGTTTCCTGTTCCCACAGTAACTGAAACACTCTCACACAAAAAGCTAGCAGTGCATTCCATGCACCCACCACTCTCTGTGTAAAAAAAAGTTACTCCTGACATCCCCTCGGTATCAATTTTAAAATTGTCCTTAAAACTCTTAAAACCCCGAAACCTTAAAACCTTAAAACTCTGCTCTCTTGTGTTAGCCATTTCAGCCCTGGAAAAATAACCTCTGGCTATGCACGCGATCAATGCCCCTCATCATCTTATACACCTAAAAAAGTTCTTAACCAAAAAAATGACATTTTATACATTATATGTGATCGTGTTCATCTGCACTCTCACACAACCTATGTAGCAGTCCTGTAAGGGGTAATGAAGGATATTCTCACCAGAGCTGTTGTACATTGTCCATATGTGGTTTGTTTGCTAAACTGCACTTTAAAAAGAGATTTGCAAACATCACTCCACTTCTTCCCATTTGCAAATTCTCCAGCAACTTTTGCACCACCACAATACACACAGGTACACCAGTTTCTATATTGGACATAAATATTTCCCCTGAACCGTCCTGAGGAATTGAGGATATATAAACAAAATCATTTTGAACCTCTGGCCAAAATAATAATTAGGACTGAATAGGAATTTTGAACTGAAGTGAACTCAGTTTTCAGCATTTAGCTAAGACAGGCTCATTACCAGTTCTCTGTGGCTTGCAGAGAGACACACTGAGAGCTGATAACATTATACATTGTACTCTTGATTGAGTAAGTGGAGGAGGACTCACTGATAAGGACAGGAATGAACTTGTTTGTAATTAAGTCAGGGCCTTGCAAAGGGAATACCTGACAAGGACTAGACTGTACATCCATCTGTAATTAAAACCTTGATTTAATAAACTCTCAATTCTAAGTAATTAAGGTTTGCACCAACAGACTTGGGTGTACCAGTTCAAACAACATATTGCAATAGTAATGTATGGGCTTACTATGTACAGATATACGGCTGTAACCCGACTAAGTCAGTCCACTTGTTAGATAGTGGCAGTGCTTACGTGCCTTCCCTTTGACAACTGGGTCTCAATCTCCTGCAGGAGAATGCACAATAAACCATGGTGATGATAAGAAACTGGACTCCCGTGTTTTAATTGGATTCAACTTTTAACATTTGTCATCACGAACAGGATCCCAATACAGGGAGTGCCAAGCAGACAGGCTGAGTAAGCGGCTGGACCACTCTGGGGACTGCGGAGACTGACCGGGTGCCCAATAGGTATTTTACCTTTTGTCACTCTCTGTTAGTTCATTTGGAGGTACGGTCCCTCGCCCAAGGCTGATTGCTTAGCTTGACGGGATTGGGAACGAATCTGTCGAGAGGCTCGTATAAGGAAGGCAAAATTTTGCTAAGTGGGCATGAGGCTGACATGCCAGGTAATTTCATTAATTGAGCAGGAGGTGCCAGCCGGTTAAAGTTACCTGATCGATAATTGAGCAGCAGGATTTGTGCCGGGTAAATTACTTAGAGGACATGGGTCAATTGCAGTCGATTGATGCGAGTGGGCCAGGAGCAGCCCTACACAATATGTCTGAGAGTTTTCCAGACAAGGAAAAAGATTTTCAAATGTTAAGTGCAGCGCTGAATAAGAAATTGGGGAACAAAATGTGGCCATTGGGGGGGGGAGGGAAACTGGGATATTACATCATGAGAAGAAACAGACAATTTGATATGGAAAAAGAACTGTGGAAAGAAGTGGAAATTGTTGAAAGGGAGTGAAAGGAAAAGCAGATATGAAGTGGAACAGTATGTTATTAGCAAATTGGAGTAAGAATGCATGTGACAATGGGATAGAGGTATGTACTGCAAAAGTTGGGAGACGCTAAAAGTGAAGTGTGAATGGGTGGATGTGCGCCAAAAACGAGAGCAGGAAAAACAACGTAAGCAACCCAATGCCGGCCCAGTTAGGAGAGAAGGGCAGGAACGTCAGACAGACAGACAGACAAACGTACTTTATTGACCCCGAGGGAAATTGGGTTTCATGGAAAATTGGGTTTCGTTACATACTGATAGGGAAACAAGGGATCCCAAACCCATGTCTGTCATACCGACCCTGTTTGAGGACAGTGACTGTGATGAGGAGTGGGAACCCCCCCGTACCTCTCCCACCTTACCAGGGGCCAAGTGCACCCAGTGCCCCCAAACCCCAATGATGGCTGCTCGGGTAAAACAGCGGGACAGGGAAGTGGGGCTGCCACTTTACCATGTGATCCTGAAAGGGAATACAGAGGTTTATTCCGAGACAGGGAGAGAAGAATCCAATAAAACCCCAGAGTTAATGGCTCCACAAGGACAATTCCCACCTGAATGCTGCCCAATCCACGAGCAGGAGGAGCGACAGCCCTCAGTGATACCTGTGTATGCAACCTAGAAGCCTCAAGAAATGATAATGATCATGAATCAGGCCCCAGATAGAAAAGAAAATCCAGTACAGTGTGTCCGCAATACAAAAATGTTTAATGCGACTCCACAAGATTTATTCAGTCTCTGCTGCATGATTCTCTCAGCTGCTGAGGGCAGGAAATGTAAGGCAGATTTGAGATACCAAACCTATTAGGAGTTACGGCGGGAAACCATAATGAGAATGAACAGACAGACCAGATTATTCAAGCCTTGGAAAGGGCTCTCCAGCAACCTGTAAACATCACTAAAGTACCTGAATGCAAGCCTAACCCTGGGGAATCAGGACCAGACTATTGGGAGTGATTTGTGGCCTGCTACGGCACCTTCGCAGGAGACCAAGCCTTTAATAATGGGAATCTGTCCCGCCAGTTTAATGCCCTACTGTTCTATCGCTTACCAATATAGATAGCCAAAACGATTAAAAATAATATGGATTGGCCTGACAATGACCGAAATCGAATGCGACGAGCTTTGACATATCATTGCGACCCGACTTTCGAATCCCGATCAACCTTGAAGGGAACTAATATTAAAGGTGTATATGTTCAGTGGAAAGAAGGATGCGAGTGGGCTATATCTGGGGATCAGAAGAAATGAAAGCTACCACGGGACAGGTGGGGAAGACAACCCGCTTAGAAATGGACAAGCAAAGATGCTTCTTACTGTGATTTCCACCCCTCAGAAAGAGCCCAATGTAACATTGCAAGTTGCTGGAATTCCAGTTCCATTTATGATTGAATGGGGGCAACCACAACCACTCTCGATCAGGAAACAGTAACAGAAAAGGGATTCCAGCTATCAGACGCAACAATCACTCTGTCTGGCTTTGAAGGCATAGGATGTACGTGTTAACATAACCAGCTTCTGCAGGTGGAATTCCAGGGGAACCAGTGTGAGGTTTCATTCACAGTCACCACCAGTCGGGGGTGTAATCTCGTAGGGAGAGACTTGCTCTGTCTGTTGGAAGTCGAGAGCCTATGCACAGACAATGGTATCACCCTGCAACTAGCGAACAACCGACAGCTTCCCCAATTTCTGACCCCCCCCCCCAGTGGTGGGCACAATCTGGACTCCACTGAGTTTGAACCCCACCTGCCAGCGGCCGACTCTCATGTGACTCTGTACTTTGACTCTACGGGGTGCTCATCCGAGGAAAGCCATATTTATGCACCCCTCGAGGGACAGAAGTTCCCTTTCACGGTGCTTGGACAGGTTAAAGGAAGAGAGGGCAGTTCATTACTGTCCGAAGTTCTGGATTTCCTTTGGGGACAGACAGGACTGGTGGTTCCCCATACCAGCATCAGGGTTTGCCCTGGGTTCCTTGCCTACACCCTGACAAAACAAGCCTCCTGCACGAAAGGAGACTGGCAAGATTTCCTGTGGGCCAACTCCGATACTTGAAGGAGTCGGAAGTGAAGACGGGACATCTAGTAAAACTCTCTTTTAATATTGACAAAATCCAAGATGGTGTACCACATCTCTGGGCAATTTCAGGCCATGAAGTTGGCCGCACCAACTGCCCCCTGTCTGGGTCACAGTGAAAGAAGGACAGACTCTCCCATCCATTCTGCAGTACTCCCTCAAGCCTGAGGCAACTTGTTACGAGGATGGAATCTCTTTTGTGGATCCAGCAGGGAAACGATGCGATAGTGACGGACAGTGAAGTAATTGAACAGGCCTCTTTTGAAGCAGCTGTCTCCACCCAGAAGGCTGAGCTGTTTGCTCTGACTCGTGCCTGTATCCCAGCAACAGACAACAGTGGGAACGTTCACACAGACTCCCGTTAGGCATTTGGAATTGTACATGACTATGGGGCTCTCTGGGAACATGGGGATTCCTGACTTCCTCTGGCCACCCCATTAGTAATGTCACCTTTGTAAACAACTTACTCACCATTCTACAGCTACCTCGAGTTTTGGCTATTATTAAATGTGCAGCCCACGCCCGCATGTCTAACCTGGTCACTGCAGGCAATGCTTTAGCAGGTTAGACAGTGAAAAGTGCGGCACAATCCTCGGTAGTTGTAGTCCGCTCGGGTTCCCGTCAAGCAATCCTCCGTGACTCAAGCAGAACGGGTTTGCCAGACATGAGGGAGGTGCGTACTTTTCAGGGGGACGCCTCTAAGGATGAGCGCAAACTGTGGTCCCAGATGGGGTTCCAGAAAGACCCCGATCTAGGTTTTTGGATCACCCCAGTGGGACAGGTCTGGGTTCCTACACAGTTTTTACCAACATTGGTCAATTATGTAAATAACTGTACACACTTGGAAAAGGAGGGAATGGTTGGTAACCTGTACACTGCACATTGGGTACGACTCCCTTGACAGGTGAAACTTTTTCGAGTCTACAAGTTGATTTCATTGAATTGCCTAGAGTACATTGCTATAGATACTGCTTAGTTATTATAGATGTGTTTAGTAGATGGGCTGAAGCTATTGCAACTACCATTAATACTGCTGTGACTGTTGTGAAGGTTTTATTACGGGAAATAATTCCCAGGTATGGCCTGCCAGAGATGCTGAGCTCTGACAATGGCCCACAATTTGTGGTGAAAGCCAACGAAGGAGTATGTAACAAATTAGCTATCAAGCAACAATTCCACTGTGTATACCACCCACGGGCCACTGGCAGAGTGGAAAGAGCCAATGGCACTCTGAAGAGTAAACTGGCCAGACTAACAGCGGAGACTGGACTCACTTGGTTGAAGGTCCGACCAGTCGCCCGATTCCACACGAGGGTTACCCCACAGGGGAAAACAGGGTTGTCACCAGCTGAAATCATTTACGGACGGCCCACGAGGACACCCTGGGAACAAAGTCTCAGGATTAAAGGCTAAATGAATAAGAATAAGGAACCTTGGTTCTCGAGGGAACTCTGATAAAGAAAAAGAGAGATGTATGACATGTATAAGAACCAGGGAGCAAATAAGGTGCTTGAGGAGTATAAAAAGAGTAAGAAAATACTTAAGAAAAAAATCAGGAGGGCTAAAAGAAGACATGAGGTTGCTTTGGCACAGGGCGAAGGATAATCCAAAGAGCTACATCAGGTATGTTAAGAGCAAAAGGATAGTAAGGGATAAAATTGGTCCTCTTGAAGATCAGAGTGGTCGGCTATGTATGGAATCGAAAGGAATGGGGGAGATCTTGTTTTTGCATCTGTATTTACTAAGGAAACTGGCATGGAGTCAATGGAAATAAGGCAAACAAGTATTGAGGTCATAGAACCTATACAGATAGAAGAGGAGGAGGTGCTTGCTATCTTGAGGCGAGTAGATAAATATCCAGGACCTGACAGGGTATTCCCTCAGATCTTGAAGGAGACCAGCGCTGAAATTTCAGGGGCCCTGGCGGATATATTTAAATGTCGTTATCTACGGGTGAGGTGCCAGAGGATTGAAGGATAGCTCATGTTGTTCTGTTGCTTAAAAAAGGCTCTAAAAGTAATTCTCGAAATTATAGGCTGGTAAGTTGATGTTGTTAGTGGGTAAAATATTGGAGGAGTACTAAGAGATAGGATCAACAATTATTTAGATAGACAAGGTCTTATTAGGGAGAGTCAACACAGCTTTGTGTGTGGTAGGTCATGTTTAACAAATCTATTAGAGTGTTTTGAGGAGGTTACAAGGAAAGTGGATGAAGGGAATGCAGTGGATGTTGTCTACATGGACTTCAGTAAGGCCTTTGACAAGGTCCCGCATGGGAGGTTAGGTAGTAAATTGGATTAGACACTGGCTCAATGGAAGAAGCCAGAGAGTGGTAGTGGAGGATTGCTACTCTGAGTGGAGGCCTGTGACTAGTGGTGTGCCACAGGGATCAGTGCTGGGTCCATTGTTATTTGTCATCTATATCAATGATCTGGATAATAATTTGGTAAATTGGATCAGCAAATTTGCTGATGATACAAAGATTGGAGGTGTAGTGGACAGTGAGGAAGGTTTTCAAAGCTTGCAAAGGGATCTGGACCAGCTAGAAAAATGGGCTGAAAAATGGCAAATGGAGTTTAATACAGACAAGTGTGAGGTATTGCACTTTGGAAGGAAAAACCAATGTAGAACAGATAAGGTAAATGGTGGGGCACTGAGGAGTGCAGTAGAACAGAGGGATCTAGGAATACTGATACAAAATTCCCTAAAAGTGGCATCATGGGTAGATAGGGTAGTAAAGAGAGCTTTTGGTACAATGTCCTTTATGAATCAAAGTATTGAGTATAAGAATTGGAATGTTATGGTGAGGTTGCATAAGGCATTGGTGAGGCCGAATTTGGAGTATCGTGTGCAGCTCTGGTCACCGAATTACAGGAAGGATATTAATAAGGTTAAAAGAGTGCAGAAAAGGTTTACAAGGATGTTGCCGGGACTTGAGAAACTGAGTTACAGACAAAGGTTGTATAGGTTAGGGCTTCATTCCTTGGTGCTTAGAAAAATGAGCGGAGACTTCATAGAGGTATATAAAATTATGATGGGTGTAGATATAGTGAATGCAAACAGGCTTTATCCACTGAGGCTAGGGGAGAAAAAAACCAGAGGACAAGGGTTAAGGGTGAAGGGCAAAACATTTAAAGGGAACATTTGGAGGGGGGCTTCTTCTCAACTGGTTCTGACAGAGGCATAACTGGTTCTTCTGGGCACATTCTGTCTCACTCCCAACTATTTCCTACCTTCCTTTGTGCAGGTATGTAATGTCTAAAGGACCAGTGTTTGAGTAAATGAGACTCACCAAACTTTCTCCTGACTGAATCACTGGAATCTCCGAGTCAGAAAGGTTCTCTCCAGTCGGTGCTCTCAGTCCTCGGGTTGTTTCATTGTTGCTGTTCCCTCGTCTTCAGTCGTGGTTTTTCTTCCAATAAATCTCTCACTGCAGGTCTAACTTTAACATGTAAGACAATGAAGCACATTAACAATACAACGGAGGACCAAACATTTCTGCTTAATGTTACTAGGAACAAAACTCACTGAAATTTAAACGTTGAAGGCAAATATAATGATCTCAGTGAACAATCTTTTATTGTCCCTCACATGAAATAGACAATATGGGATGAGAAGGAGCCATCATTCAGTCATGGTAAGACATAAGACAAAGGAACAGAATTAGGTGATTTGATCCATCTGGTCTGCCCACCATTCAACCATGGCTGAAGTTTATTCCAACACCATATTCCTGTCTTCCTCCTGTAACCCTGAATCTACTTAGCAATCATGAGTATATTAATCTCTGTCATAAATATACCCAAATGGCAGCCTCAATCAGACTCTGTGGCAACAAATTCCACAGATCAGACATCTTTTGGCAAAAAAAAAAATTCTCAACTGAATTTTAACAGGAAGCATCTTTATTCTGAGACTGTGCTGTCAGATCACAGACTCTCTTAACCATACGTCCCTCCACCACCGCCACCGTCCCTCTGAACTCCATCGAGCACAGGTCCAGAACCATCAAATGCTCCTCATACATAACACCCATCATTCCTGAGATTATTCATGTGAACCTTGTTAGCCACAACTGTACTGAAGACATTTCCAGGAATAACAGACAAATTGGTACCAGGATAATTGACAGGGAAAAGTTGTGCTTTCATTACTGTTCTACTATCACATGTGCTGGCGCGTGGCCAAGTGGTTAAGGCATTGGTCTAGTGATCTGAAGGTTGCTAGTTCGAGCCTTGGCAGAGGCTGCGTGTGTGTCCTTGAGCGACGACACCGGTGCCAAGCTGTATGGGTCCTAATGCCCTTCCCTTGGACAACATCGGTGGAGTGGAGAGGGGAGCCCTGCAGAGACTCTAATGGAGGCCTACAAACTATCACAGCCATTTTCATTTCCAGGTTAAAAAAGGTCCATTTCATGAAATATAAACCAAGAAATAAAAAGAAACCGGAATTACCAGAAACACTCAGCAGGTAAGGAACAGCTTACAATACAATTCAATTAATAACATTTCATCAGATTGAGTTCAAACATTTTCAGTTTTTAGTGCAGCTGCCTGATTTCCACTGTGCACGAGCACTCCCAGTACTCTTTGCTGCAGTAAAATGCTGCAGTGTGTCAGCCCGTCACTGTTCATAAACTAGCACCTCCACAGCAATGCACAACAGAACTGGGACCTGATGACTCTCCGACATTCCAAACAACAATAACTGATTCTGGAAATGACTCAGCGAGGCCAAAGGTACAAAAGAACACCTCACAATGAAGACAAGGTTTAGAAGAAAGTTTGCTGATATATAACATTGAGGAGGTGGGATACAAGGCGGACTGAGGATGACCCAGATGGTTGATGTATATCACTGAAACGGTGGGGGGGGGGGGGGGGGGTATGAGGAGACTGGACAGAGGTTGAACAAGATGAACAGATGGAACCAGGTGGGAGAAGGGATCAAGGACGATCACTGATGGTCCTCCAGCAACACATAGGTACTGAATGAATAGTACATACTATTGTACAAAAGATTCTAAAATGACAGAATTAGCAAAAATAACAAGAGCTTTGCCGGATATATTTTGACCCTCACCAGATTTTTGTCAACCCACCATAGGAAGTTTCCCATCCGGACACTTCACGCTTTGCATGGTAACTACTCTGCCCATGACTGCGAGGAACTGGTAAGACCTTTGGATCCAGATCAGCACATCACAGAAACCATTCTCCCCCCTAGACTTGCCAGTCCCTTGGTAAAGCAGGCAGTGAAATCAAAGATCCCCACAACCTGGGTCATTCTCCTTCCTCACCCACCCCAATCCGGGAGGAGACACAACAGGCATAAAGCTCCAGGACAAATGTGAGGAGCCTCAGGAAGCAAGGCGAGTTCGGGGGAAGTTAACGGGACTCAGTGACCAAAATCAGATTTCCCAACACAACATGGAGGATGCGTGACCACCCATCTGGAGATTGTGAACATGCACAAAGAGATTGTTAGTTCTGCGGTTAAATGGGAGGGGCAAATGAGATCATGTGACCGGTGAGGTCTAACACCCCAGGCATAGTCTCCAGCTTCCCAGCACTCTGTGGAAATAAACAAACTTGCCCCTCACATCTCCTCTCACCTTAAATGTGTCAGACATTTCAAACCCCAGGTAAAACATAACGTCTGTATCTACTCCTCTCATAATCTTGTAATCGTCCATCCAGTCTCACCCCAGCCTGGCTGTTCTGGAGAAAACAACACAAGTTTGTCCTGCCTCTTGTTAAAGCTCATGCCCTCTAATCCAGGCAGTTTCCTGGTACACCTCTTCTGCGCCCTCTCCAAAGCCCCGACATCATTCCGAGAATGGGGGCGACCAGAACTGTATGAAACACTCCAGATGTGGTCTAACAAGTTTTACAAAGCTGCAACACAACTTCATGAGTTTTGAACTCAGGGCTTCAACTAATAAAGACAACCATGCCATTTGCCTTCTTGACCATCCGATCAATCTGTGCAGTCTCTTTCAGGGAGCGATGAACTTGGAGTCTAAGATCTTTCTGATCATCAACACTGTCCAGGGTTTTGCATTTAACACTGTACTGTCTCATACATTCAGGGCTGCAGTGCTACCAGAGCGGAGTGCCACTCCAGCACCTCTGTAAAAAACAGTCAAAATAAACAAGCCGGAAATTTAACAACGGCCGCATATTAAAAAGAGGGAATCTTACAGAAGCGGGGGTTGGGAAGAGGGGGTGTTGGCTGATGGGGAAAAATACCACTAATAACTTTAGGATATTTGATCATTTTTGGTGAATTTTTTTATTTAGGTATTTGTGAAATTCCTTCTCGCTCGACCTGTTGTCCTAGGAAGCTGGGAAATACCTGTACACAAATGCGAGCATTTTTCTGCTTTTTCAAATGGGTACCATTGGATTCCTTGAAGAAGCAGGATTAGGCAAGGAATGATCCTGGAAATCCAAGTTTAAAAGTTGAAAACAATGAAAGAAAAATTCACTGCTCGCTTATCTTTGTCCTGATTTTGAGCAAATACACAAGCTAATCATCCAAAATCCTCTTCTACACCTAGATAAATTAAATCTTGTTTTACAAGCCAAATGGAATAAAAGACATTCCTAGGCTTTAAGCTAGTTTTACGTCATTTCAGCTATCATTAATAGTGGATCAACTCCTTGGCCTCGCTCCACCAACTGTAGTTGATTGAAAAGGGGCTCTTTTTCTCTTTGTGTTGACAGGAAAAAGAGTAATTTAGTGAGGCAATGAACGAGATGAAATGCATTTCCAAAACTCCCAAATGGTTGCTCTCCTCCCCGTTAACATTTATCACTTCCAAAATACAACATTTTCTATTCGTATAGATTCGATAATAATGTATGTAAAGATTCAAGCCTCTTCAATTTTTTATATATTTAAAGACCAAACAGGATCTGTAAAGGTTTAACCATGTAACACCCGACCTGTGAGGATATTGTGAGTATCAACACTCACAGGTACACTTCCCATCCAATCATTTCTGCAGTTGCCAACCTACCGTTTTTGAGACTAATATTCAGCAATATTCGTGGCTTTAGCAATAGTTCATCAGACGTTCTTTTTCATACTTGATTACTTGGTTCCAATTTAGGTGGCTAAAAGTGTAAAAAAAAATGAATGGCTTTATTTCTGTTATTTTTATACCTCTGAGGAACACTGCTAAGCGCTGTGGGCCCTGCTGTCTGCTTTGACTCAGTCGTATTAGTAAGGCTACATCTGTGGTGGTCCGTGGATTGCTCGCTAAAGTAAATTTTTCTCACTAACAACCCTTTGGCTTCTTAGCAAACAAAGTTATTTTACTTGCGTGATAATTATATTCTACGATAATCAGTTAAGTGCAACCGTGCAATACTTTCTCATATTATTAAATTATTATATGTTTAATTGTACCAGTTATACACTGAAATGTAGTGACAGGCTGTAATCTTGTTAATGTCTTAGCTATCACTATATTTCTGTGGAGCTCTGGAATTCACATATTTCTTTCACCTTGGTTTACTGCTTGACATTATAAGAAGCCCTATATATGTCACACCCAATTTGTGTACCTACTCATTACACGAATGGGGCAAGGAAGTTGTTCAGTGCATGAAATGAGCAGGTAGACAAATTGGGTGTCACACACGAGAGGTCATTGATAAGTCCGTGGACTAAGGTGGAACGAGTCAATTTTACAAAACCGAGCAATTTTCATTTACCTGAAACAGAAATACCGCAAAAGTTATTAACTTCAAACTTTCTGCAGAATCACTCAAAGAGTTGAACTACACGTGCAGGTCCCGAGAGTTGTATAACTTTAGGCCTTCTAACTTAGGCCACGAACTTATCAACCACCCTCCGTACAGCTCTGGCACCTAAAAAATTACCACTGCACCCCTGCTCCAGCCGTCCGGCAGAGCTCGGGCCCGGCCCTTTCCCAATGCAACCGGCCCACATTTATACAATTTCGGGATCAACCCTGACTCACCCCCGGTCGAATCGGAGAACTGCCAACAGCTACAGAGAGCAGTGCGCATGCGTTTAGCAGAGGTTTCTACGCAGCGCCACCCGTGGCCAGAGGCCCGCACAGCTCCAGCAGTCTCCAGGGGTCCATGCAGAGCCACCAGTGGCCGGAGGCGGGAGGAACAACGGAGAGGTAAATCACAAACACCACAAAGTCTGCAGATGCTGGAAATTCAGAGCAACACAAACAAAATGCTGGCGGAACTCAGCAGGTCGGGCAGCATCTATCGAAAAGAGTTTTCATTTCAACCCTCCTTCAGGACTGAGATGGGATGGGAGAAATATCTGAATAAAATCGGGGCGGGCGAGGAAATGTCTCGCTGGAAGGTGATAGGTGAAACCAGGTAGGTGGGAAAGCTCAAGAGCAGAAGAAAATAGAGTCTAATAGGAGAGGAGAGTGGAGAATAGGAAAAAGGGATGGAGCAGTGGACCCAGAGAGAAGTGATAAGCAGGTGAGAAGACGTGAAAAGTCAGAGAGGAAGTGGGAGGGAGGGGTGTGAGGGAAATTTGTTCACCGGAAGGAGAATCGATATTCATGCCATCAGGTTGTGGGGGTGGGGGTAGACAGACGGAATATGAGGTGCTGATCCTGGACCCTGAATGTAGCCTCATCTTGGCACAAGAGGAGGCGATGGGTTGACACGTCGGAACGGGAATGGGAATCGGAATGAAAATGTTTGGACATCGGGAACTCACGCTCGGAGCGGATAGTTCAAAGTTTAATTTATTATAAAGCAGTTATCCATAAACAATTCTGAGTTATTTTGTTCTTCTCCGGAAAACCACGAAACAAAAAAAGAGCATGAAAGTCGCTCCGGGAGAAAAATCAAACTCCAACCCCACCCCCGCATAAAAAAGAACGTCATCCTGATCATCAACCGCAAAACCCACCCCTCCAGACAAAAGGGAACTATAATACTGATACCCCCCCAAAAAAAACCCTACCCCGCACAACTGCGGAGGAGCCGGTGTCACCAGTGTACATGCGGCCGCATCGGGAGCAGCGGACACAACGGGCGACCCCGGAAGATTCACAGGTGAAGTGTCGCCTCAGCTGGAAGGATGTTTGGACAACGGAGAGAGTTCGGCCGTCCGGCCCTTTCACTGTGACACCCCGAACTCCACATCAAATCCGTCCAAACGAATCTGGGTGAACTTTAATTACCAATAAATATAATTCCTCTCAGCGATCAGCTGTCTGAGTGATCCCCTGACTCTGAGAGGAAGGGGTATCTATGGTCCACACTGTCAGGGTGTTGAGTTTACCAGGAGACAAAGACTGCAGGGACGAAAGGTTTTCTGTTGACTAATACACTGTGTGGGGACCCCGCTGGCAATCCTGGCGTTGTGACCCGAATCGAGACAAACACCACGCTGCCCACTCCACCAACAACACGGCACAGCCGGACACTTAGCAGGGGACTTTACATCCCACAACACTGGATTCAGTGATGAAACCCGTGATTAATGTTGTTGTCCCACTGAAAAGTCCATTAAGGTGCTTTTAAATGCCAGCGCTCGCCCATAGGTGACGTCAGACAGCTCCTCCCCCCACGCGCCTGACGTCACACATGGGCTCCCCACACCGGGATCTGCCCTCACGTGCGCGGTGTCTTACGTCAACAACGCGCTGCTGTGCTCGAGCTCCACCTGTTTAACGCCTGGGCTAATAATCACGTGACCAGCCCCTTCCCCACCGCTGTCAACAGAGGATTGAGGAGCTGCGCTACTCCCATTGGTGCGAAGCGATGTCAATCACTGGTTACAACCAGTAGCGGAGGCGGACAAGCGTTACCCCGCTGTTCGTCTCCCGCTCAAGCGCCTCCTCAGAGCGGAGAAAACCTCAATGTCCGCTTTCCGATTTATTTCCATTTCCCTCCGAGGGAAGTTGGGGCGTTTGTGAAGCGTCTCCTGCGGCCGGTGTATCGCTGAGAGGTAGGAGGAGACCACTCGGCCCGTCGTTGATGCTGGTTCCCCGGGGAGGGAGGGAGAGGGGGGATTTTATTGAAAGGATGAAGATGGTGAGAGAGGGGGCGGACAGGATGTTTGTCCCAGTGGGGACAGGAGGGGCTCATCTGTGGAAATGTCTGAGCCCACGGTGGAGTCGAGCAAAGGGATTCACCACATGGGGGGCAAACACCGGCAGACTGTTGCACTGCAAGCGGGGCCAATGGTCCGGGCAGAGTGACAATTATTTGGGCTTTGTCGAGATTGTACCTGGAATATGGTGTAAAATCCCGCTCCCCATACTAACACGGGTTATACAGACCAAAGAACAAACTGCCGGAGGAACTCAGTGGGTCGGGCAGCATCTGTGGAGGGAAATGGACCGTCAACATTTCGGGCCGAGATCCTCCCTCTGGACTGAGTGTGGACGGGAAATAGTCAGATAAAAAAGGTGAGGGGTGGGGATGGGGCAAGAGCCGGGAAGTGAGAGGTGGATCCAGGTGAGGGGGAGGTGGGAAGGTGGAAATAGTGACAGGGGTGGGTGGTGAGTGGTTGGGGCAACACGGGGCTGAAGAATATGGAAATTCCATAGAGGATTAACAAAGAGGTTAGAGAATATTTGTTATAGAGAGTGCAATGAAGATTCAACTGACTGATCCCTGGAGTGGTGGGGTCATCATATGAAGAAAGATCAAATGTGATAACCCTTTCATTTAGAGAATCGAGGACGGAGAGGTGAACATTGAAATGCACAACTTCATTACCGGTTGAACTAGGGATCCCAGTCTCTGAAACAGGGGTGGGCTGCCCGGGACTGAGATGAGGGGAATTGTTTCCACTCCGAGGGTGGTGAATGTCTCGTTATGATGAGTTTATTTAATATTTTACCAAAAGAGCCACACAGCCCTACTACCGGCTCATTATTTCAAGAAACATATAAGTATCGGGGAAATGAGAGGACCTGCAGATGCTAGAAATGGAGAGAACTACACATAAAGTGCTGGAGGAGCTCAGCATGTCAAACAACATCTCTGGATGGGAATTAACATTCCTGGCCAAGACTCTTCTTTATGACTCGATACCCACGTATCTGGAATATCAACAAGCAAAGACAATAGAAAGTAGTGTAAAATCCAGAAAACCTTTGACAAAATTTAGTTCATGGCTTAAAAAAAAAACCTGCCAAACAGAGCTCAATAGGTAACAAATACAACAAAGGCAATAAACACTTGCATCAATACCGAGATTGACTTTTTTAATGAAAATATCTTGGTCCCATTTCAATCAGTAAAATTTACAAAGACAAATAAGAACTGAAGAGACTTTAGAAAAGTCTATTTACACGAAGTCCCACTTAGATTAACGACTACCTTGGACAGAAGGAGGAACAGGAATAACACACATGAAAAAAAAAATCACACAACAGTCAGATAAAACCTAAATATATATTTTCATCAAAAATATTCAGCACTCCATGTGTGTATATGCAATCATGATAAGAAATACAGACCAGAAAGCTTTAATGAGAGGCCAACTCAGAACAATAAGTCATCACTCTGGAAGAAAACATTAACCAGTGGAATGAGTATGACCCTCCATGGGAGACATCCCAATGATCTGAGCAGACTGGATGGTGTGAAGGAAGCATCGAGCACCTGACTGAGAGTTGGAGATCCCTTCCCAGAATCAGCGGGGTTCCTTGCAGAAATGCAGGACAAGGTGTTTAAGAAAAAGAAAAAAATCTGAAATACATGGAATTCAAGCAAACAAGACACTAAATGCAGAAAATGCCAAGAGACACCAGACACAATCCAACACATTCCAGGATCCTGCAGCAGTTTAACTCAGTCTGATTACTTATGCAGGTACAATCAAGTGGCAAATGTCATTCACCAAAATCTTGCTTTAAAATACAAATGGATGAATGACCACGGTAACTTCATTAAGGCACCATAAATTCAAGCCTGATTCAGTTAAGGACATAATCTCACAATTTATATGATAATCAATACATTATTAGAGATAGGATCATCTCAAATAACCATTCAGATATAATATTACAGGATAAACAAGCAAGAATAACTCCCTCAATAGGTATAACCATTCTCAACACACACATGTGCCTCGACCAATGGGGCCTCTCACCACAGGCATTGTTCATCAGTCAGACAACAAAATTATTTTGTCTGCCAATTAACGTCCAAGTGTTGCTACTCTGTCATTCCTTGCCATGCCCCACTGTTGATTCCTTTCTCCTCATCATACGTTCTTACCAGAACCATCGTCCAGAGTCCCAAACTCTGCCCTGTGCAGACCAGCCTCTGGTTTCTGACCCTGCTCCTTTGAATATCCTACTTATGGTTTCCCATTCCAATTTAAGTCTTTAGAGGACAGTGGTGTTTCCAACAACCCTTTAGAAGCAGGGAAAATGAGTCATAATGTGGAAATAAGTTGTGATTAAGGAGGTTAACGAACAATGTCATTCTTCATCAGCCCAGAGATTAGAACTGCAGTCATCTCGACTTCTTCAGTCTGCAGAGAATTCAAGGGAAACAACAGGGGAGGATTTAAATGGACTGATGTGGAACAGATTCACTGGCCGGGTTCAGCAGGCCTGAGTACACCAGATGTGTTATAAATTCACTAAGCACCAAAGACAGAGTTTATAATAGAACTGGTTTATTTGTCACAGATGCAGAATATTAAACTCCAGCCCCATTAAAGGTGAATGTGCAGCAGAAGAAACACCTCCCATGCCCAGTGACCAGGGTGCAGAACTGGGTGTGGTGAGCAGCAGCAATAATTGCAGAGTTCAGCACCGATAGTCGGTCTCGAAATTGCATTCAGCAACGGTGATGGACAAATATCCAGCATGCAGCTCATTGAAACTATCTCCCGAGTTTGAACCTGGTAGTGTGTCACAAGTGTAACACACTGTAAGGTTTCACTGCTGATGTAACAGCCTCTCTGTAATGTTTCACTGCTGAGGTAATGGCTTCCCTGCAGCAGCAATGTTTAGGTTACGACTAGAGATAACAGGGTTTTGGAGTGTGGGACTATCCAATGAGAGAAATGTTCTTTCTTGTGAGTCTGGAAGAGAGATTTTCATGGCCTTTTGCTGGGGAGAGATGAGAAGACGTGAATGGAGAGACTGGGCCCTTTTTCTTTTTTTTTGTTTTCTTTACTAACCCTCTGGTCAAAGTAAGAATTATAAATCTTAATAGTTTAATCACATATTATGTACAATTTGTTACTTCAGGTGTCACACAGACGCAAACCTATAAAACTACCAGCAACAATTAAACACACTTGGAGTCTAGTTTTGCAGTTAACAAACAAAATTTTATTAGTAACTACTAATAATAGTGAACTTAAACCAGATAATCCAAGGGTTAGCAATGTTATGCATATAGAGGTGTGAATACAGGTTTCCCCCGGTACCTAAGGCTAGAGCGTTCCTATGAAACCGTTTGTAAGCCGAAATGTCATGAAGCAAAGAAGCAATCACCATTAATCTAAATGGGAAAAGATTGTGGACGTTCCCAGACCCAAAGAAAACCCACCAAATCATACCAAATAGCACATAAAACCTAAATTAACACTAACCTATAGTAAAAGTAGGAATGATAAAGTAGAAATATTGTATGTACGGTGTAGTTTCACTGAAAATCGGGAAGATAGTGAACTGAAATCGATTTGGAGAGAAAAAAAATCGGCACGTGCACGCATGCGTACACAACTGCCGCACAAGGCTTCACGGTCACGGTAGTCTTTCTCGGGGTAAACTCACGTATAAAGCAGTCATCATCTTTATCATAAAAGTGAAAATCCTCTTTGGTTAGCAAAAACAGGTACTAATGTAGGTCTTTCGTAACAGTGAGCTGTCGTAAAGCGAACGTCTGAAAAACGGGAGCCACCTGTATATAAAATCCAAAACCAAGGTGGTAAACAACATTGTCTTATGATGATGTGGTAGATTCAATTTAGTTCACAAGATGGGGAGGGGGGGATAATAGACTTCTCTGTAAGAAGTCGCTTGCTTGTTCTGTGTTGGTAAAGGATCATTCTGACCTTGCTTAACCACACAGAACATAAACATTAGCTGGTCAGCATAGCAACCCAGCACTTCTGCAGAAATCCAACAGCGTGTCCAAGGTCAGTCTCGGTTCTCTTTGCACTTTAAAGAGACAGTCCACAGAGAGTATGAACCCCAAGGGCAGATTACACAGGGGACACATTGCTCAGTATCCACCCAAACGAGATTCTTCAGTTTGGCCAGACTGGGGGCTATAACCCCCTCTGTTAAGCTGCCAGCACAACTGGAAGCTACATAACATTAGATGACTGAGTGAATCGCTTCCTACATTCACAGCAGGTGAATGGCCTCTCCCCAGTGTGAACTCAATGATGCACACTGGTTGTTTTGGCTGAGATTTCTTCCCAAAGTCCAAGCAGATTGGTCTCTACCCAGTGTGAAGGCGCTGGTGTGCCTTTAGGATGGATGACTGAGTGAATCCCTTCCCACATTCTGAGCAAGTGAACGGCTTCTCCCCAGTGTGAACTCGCCGATGTACCAGTAAGGTGGATGACTTAGTGAATCCCTTCCCACATTCTGAGCAGGTGAAAGGCCACTCCCCAGTGTGAACTTGCTGGTGTGCCAGTAGTTGGGATGACCGAGTGAATCCCTTCCCACACTCTGAGCAAGTGAACGGCCTCTCCCCAGTGTGAACTTGCTGATGTACCTTCAGTTGGGATGACGAAGTGAAACCCTTCCCACAGACTGAGCAAGTGAACGGCCTCTCACCAGTGTGAACTCGCTGATGTATCTGCAGATGGGATGATCGAGTGAATCCCTTCCCACAGTCTGAGCAGGTGAATGGTCTCTCACCAGTGTGAACTCGCTGATGTATCTTCAGTTGGGATAACGAAGGGAATCCCTTCCCGCAGTCCGAGCAGGTGATTGGCCACTCTCCGGTGTGAACTCCCTGGTGTGCCTTCAGTTGAGATAACTGAGAGTATCCTTTCCCACAGTCCGAGCAGGTGAACGGCCTCTCCCCAGTGTGAACTCGCTGATGTATCTTCAGGTGGGATGATGAAGTGAATCCCTTCCCACAGTCTGAGCAGGTGAACGGCCTCTCACCAGTGTGAACTCGCTGATGTATCTTCAGATGGGATGACGAAGCGAATCCTATCCCACAGTCCGAGCAGGTTATTGGCCACTCTCCAGTGTGAACTCGCTGATGTACCTTCAGTTGAGATGACTGAGCGAATCCCTTCCCACAGTTTGAGCAGGTGAATGGCCTCTCTCTGGTGTGAACTCGCTGATGTACCTGAAGTTGAGGTAACTCAGTGAATCCCTTTCCGCAGTCTGAGCAGGTGAACGGCCACTCTACGGTGTGAACTGACCGGTGTTTCAGTAACTTATATGACGAAATGAATCCCATCCCGCAGTCCAAGCAGGTGAATGGCCTCTCCCCAGTGTGAACTTGCTGATGTTCCTTCAGTTGAGATGACTGAGCGAATCCCTTCCCACAGTCTGAGCAGGTGAATGGCCTCTCCCCAGTGTGAACTCGCTGATGTACCTTCAGTTGAGATGTCTGAGCGAATCCCTTCCCACAGTCTGAGCAGGTGAATGGCCTCTCCCCAGTGTGAACTGACTGGTGTCTCAGTAACTTATATGTGGAAGTGAATCCTTTCCCACAGTCTGAGCAGGTGAACGGCCTCTCCCCGGTGTGAACTCGCTGGTGAGCCATTAGGACAGATGACCGAGTCAATCCTTCTCCACAAATTCCTCAGATGACCAGCCTCTGCCCAGTGTGAACTGACTGGTGTGTCCGCAGGTGGGAAGACCAACTGAATCCCTTCTCACTCACAGAACAGGTGAATGGCCTTGCCCAGTGTGAACTTGCTGATGTACCTTCAGTTGAGATGACCGAGTGAATCCATTCCCACTGTCTGAGCAGATGAATGGGCTCCCCCCATGTAAACTAATGGGCATGACAGTTGGTCAGATGATCGAGTGAATCCCTACCCACAGTCTGAGCAGGAAGGATGATCGAGTGAATCTCTTGCTCCACTTCTTAAATATCTGGACAGAGACAGCAAAACTAGCGTGTTGTGTTCGAGATTCCCTTAGGCAAATTCCTTGTCATTTTTAATCTGTAAAAAGATTTACAAAATCCATCAATGGGTGTAGGACAACATTTCAGATGAGATTCCTTGAGTTGTCAAGGTGTGAGCTGGCATCACACTGTTTCAGTGAAGTTTAACCCAAGTTGAAGAGAGAAATCACCTTTAACTGGGCACAGTGCTGGTATCTGGAATGACCATCAATTCCCTGATGCTCTTCCTGTCTCTTTAAGAATGAGGCATTTCTGCCGTCTCCAATCTGTGACCTGGCTCAGTTTGACTCTCTCCGTTGGTATTGTTCCCTGTTCCCACTGAGCTGCATGGGTTCCTGGCCCCAAAGTAACTGAAACACTCTCACACAAGTAGCCTGCAATCCGTTCTATGCACCCACAACTCTCAGTGTAAATAAAGTTACCCCTGACATCCCCTCCATATCAACTTTCAAGCACCTTGAAACTATGCTCCCTCACATTAGCCATTTCAGCCCTGGGGTAAAAAACTCTAGCTATCCACATGATCAGTGTCCCTCATCATCCTATACATCTGAAAAAGGCTCTAAACATAAACAAAGATATTATACATATCTTTGAGGATTTGTTGGGAATAGACAACGTTATGACAGTATAGATAGGGTGCAGGTAAGCAGCTTTTTCCACTGAGGATGGGTGCGATGACAACCATAGGTCATGGGTAAGCGGGGAAGTGAAAATTTAATGGGAACATTTGGAAAAGCTCTTTACTGAAATGGTCGTGAGAGCGTGCAGTGAGATGCCAGCACAAGTGGTGAATATGAGTTCGGTTTCACCATTTAAAAGAAGTTTGGATGGGAGCCTGGATGGTAGGGGTATGGTGGGCGATGGTCCCGGTGCAGTTAGTTGCATTAGACAGTTTAAATGTTTGTTTGGCATTGAATGGATTGGGCAAATAGCCTGTTTCCGTACTGAACTTCTCCATGTTTCTGTGACAGAAGCTGGCTAAACTTGCTTGGAAGGGAAAGATAGGAGTGACAACGGAGCAACAATGGCTGGAGTTTCTGGGAGCAATTCAGGAGCTGAGTGATCGATACATCCCAAAGAAGTGGAAGCATTGTAAAGGCAGGAAGACACAACCGTGGCTGAAATGAGAAGCCAAAGCCAACATAAAAGCGAAAGAGAGGGCAAACAAAAGAGCAAAAACTATTGGAAGCTTTTAGAAACCAACAGAAGACGACTAAAAATAAGTCCGATGAGCTCGGGGGTGGAATTATGATACTGTTGTCATTAATGAGTCTTGGTAGCACCCAACAGTCTGAGGCATTTAGAGGAACAAAATATCGGGGGCCTCAATATCTCTTGAAAACCAAGGCTCCCTGCACCAGTTACCTTTCAGCATACAAACTCTACACTCTCAAAAATGTCACTTCTGAAGGCCTCCCACTTACCAAGTACTCCTTTGCCAGAAAACGGCCTATCCCAAACCACACTTGTCAGGTCCTTTTGACACCATCAAAACTGACCTTTTATCCCCTCTGTTCTGTTCCCCTAACTAACGAATCCCCTATCACCCATTTGACTTTCCTCTGCCAGGTAATCCCTCCATCCCCAACAGTTTCGAAAGTGGCCCACCTGGCTGTTGCGTGGGATGGCAACAAGAGTACTCTGCGATGGCTATTTAACTTCATTCCCCTTCACGTCTCTCACCTAGTTTCCTGTCTCCTGCACCTTAGGTGTAACTCACCTCTCTTCATGTCATATCTATCACCCCCTCCAACTGCTGGATGATCCACAATTCATCCGTTTTCAGCTCCAACTCCTCAAAGTGCAGCTGGGTGCACATCTTGTAGGTGAGGGTGTCAGGGACACTGGAGTTCTCCCCACCAATGTCCCCTCTAATTTGTAATCACCAGTGTGCACAGAAATCTTGTACTGTGCATTCTTTTACCCAGTGACGACATGTGCACTGCGAATTTTATATAGAGAGGTATTCATTTTAACAGCCAGCAAATCACTGTAAGAACTGTGATCTCCTCTGGGCTCGATTCAGTTCATCTGCCCTCTCACACCATGTCACAGGCCTGTAAAGGGTAATGAAGGATTTTCTCTCCAGTGCTTTTGCACTTTGTCCATAAGTGGTTTGCTTGCTAAATTATGCTTTAAAAAGTCGGATTTCCAAATAGCACTCCAATTCTTCCCTCTTGTAAACTCTCCAACAACTTTTGCATCACCACAATACACACAGGTATCACCAGTTTCTGTATTGTACATAAATATTTCCCCTGAAGTCTCCCCCAATGACTGATGGTGGTGAACTCAGTGAATGCAATCCCAATGAATATGAAGGGAAGGGCAGTAGTCTGTCTCACTGGAGTCTGGCACATTTGATGTGAAAGCTACTTGTTGCCCAGGGCAAAGGTGTTGATATCATTATCTTCCAGAGAGAATGGTACAAAACATGTCGTCACGGGTTGAAAAGTCCAGAACAAGAGGAGGTGGAACAAGCAACACACACAAAATGCTGGAGGAACTCAGCAGGCCGGGCAGCATCTACGGAAAAGAGTACTAATGCTGAGTTCCTCCGGCATTTTGTGTGTGTTGGTTGGATTTCCAGCATCTGCAGGTTTTCTCCTGTCAGTGATCGGAGGTAGAACAAAGGCGAATTTCTCAACTGGTGATGTAAAAGATTTTGTTCCCTTTCTCCGAGTTCCTAATCCTTGCATTTAGATAGCTGGAGCTCAGCTCTGTCTGAGAGATCCATCAGTTCCCATTCCCTCATCAGCCGGGAGCTCCCCGGGGCCCGTGTACGGATCGTGAGGCTGAGAGAGAGGGAAGAGAGCAGGACTGTCCCGGGATTGCGGACTGTGATGTCCGGATTTCACAGGAATCGTTCTGAAGTTGGTGTTTCAGAGAAAAACACGGAGAATCACTCTTACCTCCATCCGACATTTTCAAGCCTTCAGTGTACTATGCGCATGCGTGACACTCGGGGACGTCCTCAGCCTGACGCCTGCGCATTTCATCGGTGCCTCAACGACGGCGAAATTTTTAACTCATGGCCCTATGGGTAATCACGGTGCCATTAAAGATTTGTGCAGTTACCGGTTCAAGGTCTATACCTTATTTTTTTCGAGTGTATCGAAAAATCTGCAGCTGTTTTAACGCAGAAAGCGGCTCCCATAAGCAATATACTCAATATCAACGCGTATCTAATGCCAAAGTAAAATGCAGTTATAAAACACAGGAGATTCTGCAGTTGCTTGGAATACAGAAACGCACACACACAAAATGCTGGAGGAACTCTGCAGTTCAAGCAGCAACTAAGCAGCGGAGTACACAGGCTAGGCATGCTGAAAGGGCTCGGTGTAAACGTTGTCTTTTTATTCCTCTTCACAATTGCTGTCGGTTGATTTCCACCAGTATTTTGCAGAAATTAACCACCTTTTTTTTCGATCAACCAGTTTCCAAATGCTTCTAATCTTTCTTTTGTAGCCAAATCCAGCTGGTCTGATTCCTCCTCCTCGTAAACTCTGGACCCCATCTCTCTTTGCAGCCCCAAAGCCTGACTCAATCTGGCAACTCTCTGGTTTTTGACTCTGCACCATCGAAGATTCACTCGCTAGTCTGCTGTCAGACTTCAGAGGTGCATTGTGTTACGAGACCGCAGGTTCGTTTACTGTGAGTGTCACGTTGAGTGCCTGAGTGAGGCGGGTCAGTGACGTGAAACACATAGGGGGAGGGAGGGAGGGAGAGGGGAAGGGGTAGAGGAGGGAGGGGGGAGGGAGAGGAGGGAGAGGAGAGATGTGGAGGAAAGGGGGGAGGGAATGTCAAAACCACAGTGAGCTCATCGTCTTATTCAGACTGGAGAAAATCATGCGCGTGTATAAGATGATGAGAGGCATTGGTCGTGTGGATAGCCAGAGGCTTTTTCCCAGGGCTGAAACGGCTAACACGAGGGGGAATAGGTTTAAACTGCTTGGAAGTAGGTACAGAGGAGATATCAGAGCTAAGGTTTTTTTTTAAGCAAACAGTGGTGTGTGTGTGTGTGGAATGCACTGTCAGCAATGGTGGTAGAGGCGGATACAATAGGGTCTTTTAAGAGACTCTGAGATAGGTACATGGAGCTTAGGAAAATAGATTTCTATGATTCTGTGAAATTCAAAGGAAATCTCCTATTCCACGGAGTGGTGACTAGTTGCAACCTGACACCTCAGGGAGTGTGAGAGGGGAACGGCAGGGATAGATTTTGATATCCGGATATGGAACAGAAACATGGGCAGGAACCAGATGGGCCGACTGGACTTTGTAGCGTCCATAGTGTGTGCAGTGGAGACAGTAAGTACCTGAAACACGGGATTTGATACAAAACTGATTTATCTTTCACAGATCCACAATATTAAACACCAGTCTAGTTTAAGGCTAACATCAGCCTTACAGACTCCTCCAAGGCTCAGTGACCAGGGTTCAGTCCTGGGTGCGATGAGCAGCCGCAAAAACTGCAGAATTTGACAGTAACAGTCCCTCGTGAACCTGCAGCTGCCTTCAGTTACTGTGATGGTTAAACATTTAACACAGATATGATTTGAACTTCCTCCCTGATGTAGGAGGGTTCATACCGAAGATGTAGGGGAGAAGGAAAACAAAAAGATAATAAAGTTGTGTGCACCGTTAGGAATAAGCAGAGAGGAAGAGGTGGAGAGTTTCTTAAATGCATTTATTTTAATGCTAGGAGCATTGTAAAAAAGGTGGATGAGGTTAGAGCATGGATTGATACCTGGAAATATGATGTTGTAGCTATTAGTGAAACATGTTTGCAGAAGGGGTGTGATTGGCAACTAAATATTCCTAGATTTCGTTGCTTCAGGTGTGATAGAATCGGAGGGGCAAGAGGGGAAGGCGTTGCATTGCTTGTCCAAGAAAATATCAGGGCGGTGTTTTCACTGGATAGATTAGAGGGCTCGTCCAGGGGGACTATTTGGTTGGAATTAAGGAATGGGAAAGGTGTAGTAACACTTATAGGGGTGTATTATAGACCACCTAATGGGGAGCGAGAATTGGATGAGCAAATTTGTAAGGAGATAGTAGTTATTTGTAGTAAGCACAAGGTTGTGACTGTGGCAGATTTTAATTTTCCACACATAGACTGGGAAGCCCATTCTGTAAAACGGCTGCATGGTTTTGAGTTTGTAAAATGTGTGCAGGATAGTTGTTTGCAGCAATACATAGAGATACCAACTAGAGAAGTGGCAGTGTTGGATCTCCTGCTGGGAATGAGATAGCTCAGGTGACGGAGGTATGTGTTGGGGACCACATAGTGTCCAGTGATCACAATACCATTTGTTCCAAAATAATTATGGAGAAGGATAGGACTGGAACCAGGGTTGAGATTTTTGATTGGAGAAAGGCTAACTTTGAGGAGATGCAAAAAGATTTAGGAGTGGATTGGGACAATTTGTTAATGGGAAGGATATAATAGAGAAATGGAGGTCATTTAAAGGTGTATTTTTGAAGGTACAGAATCTTTATGTTCCTATTAGGTTGAAAGGAAAGGTTAAAAGTTCGAGAGGGCCATGGTTTTCAAGGGATATTGGAAACTTGGTCAGGGAAATGAGAGAGATCTATAATAAATATAGGCAGCATGGAGCAATTGTGGTGCTCGGGGAATATAAAGAATGTAAAAATGTAAAAATAAATTAGAAAAGCTAAAAGAGGATATGAGGCTGCTTTGGCAAGTAAGGTGAAAATGAATCCAGAGGGTTTCTACAGTTAAGTTAATAGCAAAAGGATAATGAGGGATAAAATTGGTCCCTTAGAGAATCAGAGTGGACAGCTATGTGTGTAGCCAAAAGGAGTGGGGGAGGTTTTGAAAATTTTATTTTCATCAGTATTCACTTAGGAGAATTATATTGAATTGTGTAAGGTAAGGGAAACAAGTAGGGTAGTTATGGAAACTAAGATGATTAATGAAGAGGAAGTACTAAAGCTTTTAAAGAATATAAAAGTGGACAAGTCTCTGGTTCCTGATAGGATATTTCCTAGAACCTTGAGGGAAGTTAGTGTAGAAATAGCAGGGACTCTGACAAAAATATTCCTAATGTCATTTGAAAGGGGGATGGTGCCAGAGAATTGGCGTATTGTTGTTCTATTGTTTAAAAAGGTATCTCAGAGTAAACCTAGCAATGATGGGCCTGTAAGTTTGACATCAGTGGTGGGTAAATTAATGGAAAATATTCTTAGATATGGTATATATAACTATCTGATTAGACAGGGTCTGTTTAGGAACAGTCAACATGGATTTGTGTGTGGAAGGTCATGTTTGATAAAACATATTGAACTTTTTGAAGTGGTTACTAGGAAAGTTGACAAGGATAAAGCAGTGGATGTTGTCTATATGGACTTCAGTAAGGCCTTTGACATGATTCCACATGGAAGGTTAGTTAGGAAGGTTCAATCGTTAGGTATTAATTTTGAAGTAGTAAAATGGATTTATCAGTGGCTGGATGGGAGAGTAATGGTGGATAACTGTTTGTCCGGTTAGAGGCCGGTGACTAGTGGTGTGCCTCTGGGATCTGTACTGGGTCTAATGTTGTTTGTTATATACATTAATGATCTGGATGATGGGGCGGTAAATTGGATTAGAAAGTATGCAGATGATACTAAGATAGGTGGCGTTGTGGATAATGAAGCAGGTTTTTAAAGCTTGCAGAGAGAATTAAGCCAGTTAGAAGAGTGGACAGAAAGATGTCAGATGGAGGTTAATGCTGATGTGTGAGGTGCAACATTTTGGTAGGTCTAATCAAAATAGGACATACATAGTAAACAGTAAGACATTGAAGAATGTAGTAGAACAGAGTGATCAGTGGGGCATAGATAATAGAATGATGGTGAATAGTCCCCTGAAGGTGGAATCTCATGTGGATAGGGTTGTGAAGAAAGATTTTGGTATGCTGGCCTTTATAAATCAGAGCATTGACTATGGCAGTTGGGATGTAATGTTAAAAATATACAAGGCATTGTTCAAGCCGAATTCAGAGTACTGTGTACAGTTCTGTTCACCGAATTATAGGAAAGGTGTCAATATAATAGAGTACAGAGAAAATTTACCAGAATGTTACGTGGGTTGCAGCACCTAAGTTACAGAGAAAAGTTGAACAAGTTAGGTCTTTATTCTTTGGAGCGTAGAAGTTTGAGTGGGGACTTGATAGAGGTATTTAAAAATATGACGGAGATAGATGAAGTTGATGCGGATAGACTTTTTCCATTGAGAGTCGGGGAGATTCAAACAAGAGAACATGATTTGAGAGTTAGGGGGCAAAAGTTTAGAGGTAACACAAGTGGGAACTTCTTTACTCAGAGAGTGGTAGCCGTGTGGGGGAGCTACCAGTAGAAGTGGTAGAAGCAGGTTCGATATTTTTTAAAAAATGGATAGGTATATGGACGGGAAAGAAATGGAGGGTTATGGGCTGAGTGCAGGTCGGTGGGATTAGCTGAGAGTAAGCTTTCAGCACGGACTAGAAGGGCCGAGATGGCCTGTTTCCATGCTGTAATTATTATATGGTTATATAATAACCATCCAGAAATTATATTACAGGATGAACAAGCAGGACTAACTCCCTCAATAGATATAACCATTCCCAACACCCACATCTCCCTCGACCAATGGAGCACCTCACAACAGGTATTGTTTCTGTCATCAGTCAGACAACCCAATTATTTTCTGTCAATCAGCTTCAAATGTTCCTATTTTGTTATTTGTTTCCAGTTCCTGCTGCTGATTCCCTTCTCATAATACGTTCTTACCCCAACCATCTTCCAGAGCCACAAACTCTACCCTGTGCAGACCTGCCTCTGGCTTCTGACCATGATTCTTTGAACATCCAACTGATGGTTTCCGATTCTAATTCCAGTCTTTAAACGACACTGGTGTTTTCAACAACCCTTTGTAAGTAGGAAAAATGACCCATAAAATGGAAATGAGTCGTGATTATTGAGGTTAACTACCAATGTCATTCTTCCTCATCCAGAGATTTGAGGGGCGAAGAACATCTCGGACAGAACTGCAGTCAGCTCAACTTCTTCGGTCCACAGAGAATTCAAGGGAAACCTCTTCACCCACAGAGTGGTGACTATTTGGAACCCATCACCACAGGGAGAGTGAGAGGTGAATAACAGGGGATGATTTAAAAGGACTGTCGTGGAATTGAATCTCAGCAAAGTCCAGGCGGCCTGAATTGACTCTCTACTGTGCACTACGTGTGTTATAATTTCACTAAGTACCAGAGACAGAGCTTAAAATAGAACTGATTTATTTGTCACAGATGCAGAATATTAAACTCCAGTCCTATTAAAGGTGAATGTGCAGCAGAAGAAACTCCTCCCATGCCCATTGACCAGGGTGCAGAACTGGGTGTGGTGAGCAGCAGCAATGATTGCAGAGTTCAGCACCGACAGTCAGTCTCGAAATTGCATTCAGCAACGGTGATGGACACACATCCAGTGAACGGTCTCTCCAGTGTGAACTCAATGATGCACATTTGGTTGATTTGACTGAGAGAATCTCTTCCCAAAGTCCGAGCAGGTGTCTAGAGTCTCCCCGGTGTGAACTGAGTAGTGTGCTCGCAGGTGGGATGACTGAGTGAATCCTTTTCCATAGTCTGAGCAGGTGAATGGCCTCTCCCCAGTGTGAACTCGCTGATGTACCTTAAGTTGAGATGACAAAGTGAATCTTTTCCCACATTCTGAGCAGGTGAACGGCCTCTCACCAGTGTGTACTAACTGATTTCTCAGTAGGTGAGAGGACAACGCGAATCCCTTCCCACACAATGAGCAGGTGAACGGCCTCTCTCCAGTGTGAACTCGCTGATGTGCTCGCAGGTGGGATGACTGAGTGAATCCTTTCCCACAGTCCGAGCAGGTGAATGGCCTCTCCCCAGTGTGAACTCGCTGATGTGCTTGTAGGTGGGATGACTGAGTAAATCCTTTCCCACAGTCTGAGCAGGTGAATGGCCACTCCCCAGTGTGAACTCGCTGATGTGCTTGTAGGTGGGATGACTGAGTAAATCTTTTCCCACATTCTGAGCAGGTGAACGGCCTCTCCCCAGTGTGAACTCGCTGATGTGCTTGTAGGTGGGATGACTGAGTAAATCCTTTCCCACAGTCTGAGCAGGTGAACGGCCTCTCCCCAGTGTGAACTTGCTGATGAATCTCCAGTTGAGATGACGAAGTGAATCTTTTCCCACAGTCCGAGCAGGTGAACGGCCTCTCCCCAGTGTGAACTCGCTGATGTACCTTAAGTTTATATGATGAAGTGAATCTTTTCCCACAGTCCGAGCAGGTGAACGGCCTCTCCCCCATGTGAACTCGCTGATGTACCTTAAGTTTATATGATGGAGTGAATCCTTTCCCACAGTCTGAGCAGGTGAACGGCCTCTCACCAGTGTGTACTAACTGATGTCTCAGTAGGTGAGATGACAACGCAAATCCCTTCCCACAGTCTAAGCAGGAGAATGGCTTCTCCCCAGTGTGAACTCGCTGATGTACCTTAAGTTTATATGACGAAGTGAATCCTTTCCCACTGTCTGAGCAGGTGAACGGCCTCTCCCCAGTGTGAACTGACCAGTGTGCTTGTAGGGTAGCAAACCGTGTGAATGCCTTCCCACAGTCTAAGCAGGTGAACGACCTCTCCCCAGTGTGAACTCGCTGATGTGCTTGTAGGTTGGATGACTGAGTGAATCCTTTCCCACAGTCTGAGCAGGTGAACGGCCTCTCCCCAGTGTGAACTCGCTGATGTGCTTGTAGGTGGGATGACTGAGTAAATCCTTTCCCAGAGTCTGAGCAGGTGAATGGCCTCTCCCCAGTGTGAACTCGCTGATGTGCTTATAGGTGGGATGACTGAGTGAATCCCTTCCCACAGTCCGAGCAGGTGAACGGCTTCTCACCAGTGTGAACTCGCTGATGTGCTCGCAGGTGGGATGACTGAGTGAATCCTTTCCCACAGTCCGAGCAGGTGAATGGCCTCTCCCCAGTGTGAACTCGCTGATGTGCTTGTAGGTGGGATGACTGAGTAAATCCTTTCCTACAGTCTGAGCAGGTGAATGGCCACTCCCCAGTGTGAACTCGCTGATGTGCTTGTAGGTGAGATGACTGAGTAAATCTTTTCCCACATTCTGAGCAGGTGAACGGCCTCTCCCCAGTGTGAACTCGCTGATGTGCTTGTAGGTGGGATGACTGAGTAAATCCTTTCCCACAGTCTGAGCAGGTGAACGGCCTCTCCCCAGTGTGAACTTGCTGATGAATCTCCAGTTGAGATGACGAAGTGAATCTTTTCCCACAGTCCGAGCAGGTGAACGGCCTCTCCCCAGTGTGAACTCGCTGATGTACCTTAAGTTTATATGATGAAGTGAATCTTTTCCCACAGTCCGAGCAGGTGAACGGCCTCTCCCCCATGTGAACTCGCTGATGTACCTTAAGTTTATATGATGGAGTGAATCCTTTCCCACAGTCTGAGCAGGTGAACGGCCTCTCACCAGTGTGTACTAACTGATGTCTCAGTAGGTGAGATGACAACGCAAATCCCTTCCCACAGTCTAAGCAGGAGAATGGCTTCTCCCCAGTGTGAACTCGCTGATGTACCTTAAGTTTATATGACGAAGTGAATCCTTTCCCACTGTCTGAGCAGGTGAACGGCCTCTCCCCAGTGTGAACTGACCAGTGTGCTTGTAGGGTAGCAAACCGTGTGAATGCCTTCCCACAGTCTAAGCAGGTGAACGACCTCTCCCCAGTGTGAACTCGCTGATGTGCTTGTAGGTTGGATGACTGAGTGAATCCTTTCCCACAGTCTGAGCAGGTGAACGGCCTCTCCCCAGTGTGAACTCGCTGATGTGCTTGTAGGTGGGATGACTGAGTAAATCCTTTCCCAGAGTCTGAGCAGGTGAATGGCCTCTCCCCAGTGTGAACTCGCTGATGTGCTTGTAGGTGGGATGACTGAGTAAATCCTTTCCCACAGTCTGAGCAGGTGAATGGCCCCTCCCCAGTGTGAACTCGCTGATGTGCTTGAAGGTGGGATGACTGAGTGAATCCTTTCCCACAGTCTGAGCAGGTGAACGGCCTCTCCCCAGTGTGAACTTGCTGATGAATCTCCAGTTGAGATGACGAAGTGAATCTTTTCCCACAGTCCGAGCAGGTGAACGGCCTCTCCCCCATGTGAACACGCTGATGTACCTTAAGTTGAGATGACAAAGTGAATCTTTTCCCACATTCTGAGCAGGTGAACGGCCTCTCACCAGTGTGTACTAACTGATGTCTCAGTAGGTGGGAAGACAACGCCAATCCCTTCCCACAGTCTGAGCAGGTGAACGGCCTCTCCCCAGAGTGAACTCGCTGATGTAGCTTAAGATTAGATGACAAAGTGAATCCTTTCCCACAGTCAGAGCAGGTGAATGGCCTCTCACCCGTGTGAACTGACTGATGACTCAGTAGGTGAGCTGACAACGTGAATCCCTTCCCACAGTCTGAGCAGGTGAATGGCCACACCCCGGTGTGAACTCGCTGGTGAGCCATTAGAGTGGATGACTGAGCAGATAAATGGATTCCCCCCGTGTAAATTGACAGCATGTCAGTCGGTCAGATGATCGATGAATCTCTCCCACAGTCTGAATAGGAATAATGATCGAGTGAATCACTCCCCACAGCCTGAGTAGGAATGATGATCGAGTAAATCCCTTGTTCCACTTCTTAAATATCTGGACATAGACAACAAAACAGCGTGTTGTGTTTGACCTCCCCGTAGATAATTTCCTTGTTGTTTTTAACCTGAAAAAGATTTATAGTACATCAATGGGTGAAGGACAATATGTCAGACGAGATTACTTGAGGTGTCAAGGTGTGATCTGGCATCACACTCTTACAGTGAGGTTCAACCCAAGTTGGAGAGAGAAGTCATCTTCCAGCTGGGCACAGTGCAGGTATCTGGAATGACCATCAAACTCTCTGATGATCTTCCTGTGTCTATAAGAATCGGGCATTTCTGCCGTCACCAATCTGTGACCTGGCTCAGTTTGACTCTCTCCATTGGTATTATTCTCTGTTTCCACTGAGCTGCAAGAGTGCCTGTCCGCAAAGTAACTGAACACTCTCACACAAATACCCTTTGTTGATGTGCAGCTGGGATTTTCTTTTATCTATTGTCAATGTGAAGTGCCACAGTTTTGAAGCCATGTAAACGTTTCCTGCCCAGATGAATGGTTGGTCCGCACAGCTGTTAAAAGGAATTAAAAGAATAATCATATTATTTCAGGTTCTTGTCACAGTCATAGAAAAGCACAACACAGAATCAGGCCCTTTGGCCCATCTAGTTTGTGTTGAACTATTTAAACTGTCTGCTCCTGTACCCCTGCCATCCAGGTGCCTATACAACCCTCTTAGAAGTTGAAACTGACCTCGCATGGACCAGCTGGGTTTTCTGCTCATTCCACACCCGGATTACCGTCAGTGGAAGAAGTTTCCCCTCATGTTCCCCTTAACATTTCACCTTTCACCCTTAACCCATGGCCTCTGGTTGTAGTCCCACCCAATCTCAGTGGAAAAAGCCAGCTTGCATTTTCCCCATCTATAACCCTCATGATTTTGGTACGTCTCTGTCAAATCTCCCCTCAATCTTCTACATTCCAAGGAATTCCAATTTTGGGGGATATTAACTTGCCAGTGGATTGGGAAAATCAGGTCAGCACTGGATCTCAAGAGAGAGAATTTGTAGAATGTCTCTGAGACTGATTTTTAGAACAGCTTATTGTTGAGCCCACTAGGGGATCAGCTGTACTGGATTGGGTATTGTGTGATGAAACAGAGGTAATTAGAGAGATGGAAGTGAAGGAACCCTTAGGAGGCAGTGATCACAACATGACTGAGTTCCTGTGAAATTTGAGAAAGAGAAGCTGAAATCCGATGTGTCGGTATTTCAGTGGAGTAAAGGAAATTACAGTGGCATGAGAGAGGAACTGGCCAAGGTTGACTGGAAAGGGACACTAGCAGGAAGGACGGCAGAGCAGCAGTGGCTGGAGTTATGTGAGAAGTGAGGAAGGTGCAGGACAGATATATTCCAAAGAAGAAGAAATTTTCGAATGGAAAAAGGATGCAACCGTGGCTGACAAGAGAAGTCAAAGCCAAAGTTAAAGTAAAGCAGAGGGCATAGAAGGAAGCAAAAATTAGTGGGAAGACAGGGGATTGTGAAGTTTTTAAAAGCTTACAGAAGGAAACTAAGAAGGTCATTTAGAGGGAAAAGATGAACTATGAAAGGAAGCGAGCAAATAATATCAAAGATGATACTAAAAGCTTTCTCAAGTATATAAAGAGTAAAAGGCTTTGTGAATAGATATAGGACTGATAAAAAATGATGCTGGCAAATTGTAATGGGAGATAAGGAGATGGCGGAGGAACTGAACGAGTATTATGCATCAGTCTTCACTGAGGAAGACATCAGAAATATACCGGACATTCAAGGGTGTCAGGGAAGAGAAATGTGCGCAGTCACAATTACGACAGAGTAAGTACTCAGGAAGCTGAATAGTCTAAGGGTAGATAAATCTCCTGGACCAGATGGAATGCACCCTCGTGTTTTGTAGGAGGTAGCAGTGGAGATTGCGGAGGCATTAGCAATGATCTTTCAAAAGTCGATAGACTCTGGCATGGTTCCGGAGGACTGGAAGACTGCAAATGTCACACTGCTACTTAAGAAAGGGGCAAGGGAGAAAAAGGAAATTATAGACCTGTTATCTTGACAGCGGTGGTTCGGAAGTTGTTGGAGTCAATTGTCAAGGATGAGGTTACGGAGTACCTGGAGGCATATGACAAGATAGGCTGAACTCAGCATGGTTTCCTTAAAGGAAAATCCTGCCTGACAAACCTAGTGTAATTTTTTGAGGGAATCACAAGTAGGCTAGACAAGGGAGATGCAGTGGATGTTGTGTATTTGGATTTTCAGAAGGCCTTTGACAAGGTGCCACACGAGGCTGCTAAACAAGATAAGAGTCCATGGAATTACGGGAAAATTACATACGTGGATAGAGCGTTGGTTGATTGGCGGGAAACAGAGAGTGGGAATAAAGGCATTCCCATTGAGTCCTGACGAAGGGTCACGGCCCAAAACGTGGACAGTGCTTCTCCTTATAGATGCTGCTTGGCCTGCTGTGTTCCACCAGCATTTTGTGTGTGTTGTTTTATAAAGGCATCCCATGCTGGTTGGCTGCCGGTTACCAGTGGTGTTCCACAGGGGTCCGTGTTGGGGCTGTTTCTTTTTACGTTGTGTATCAACGATTTGGATTATGGAATAGATGGCTTTGTGGCTAAGTTTGCTGATGATACAAAGATAGGTGGAGGGGCTCGTAGTACTGAGGAAACAGAGAGTCTGCAGAGAGCCTTGGATAGATTGGGGGAATGGGCAAAGAAGTGGCAATTGAATTACACTGTCAGAAAGTGTATGGTCATGCACTTTGGTAGAAGAAATAAATGGGCAGACTATTATTTAAATGGGGAGAAAATTCAGAGTTCTGAGATGCAACGGCACTTGGGAGTCCTTGTGAAGGATATCCTTAAGGTTAACCTCCACACTGAGTTGGTGGTGAAAAAGGCAAATGCAATGTTGGCATTCATTTCTAGAGGAATATAGAGTATAGGAGCAGGGATGTGATGTTGAGGCTCTATAAGGCACTGGTAAGATGTCACTTGTGTGCAGTTTTGGGCTCCTTATTTAAGAAAGGATGTGCTGACATTGGAGAGGGTTCAGAGAAGATACACTAGAATGATTCCAGGAATGAGAGGGTTAACATATGAGAAACGTTTGACCACTCTTGGACTGTACTCATTGGTGTTTAGAAGAATGGGGGGGGGGGGACATCACAGAAACATTTTGAATGTTGAAAGACATGGACAGAGTGGATGTGGCAAAGTTGTTTCCCATGGTGGGGGAGTCCAGTACGAGAGGACATGACTTGAGGATTGCAGGGCGCCCATGCAGTACGGAGATGCGAAAACATTTTTTCAGCCAGAGGGTGATGAATCTGTGGAATTTGTTGCCACCAGCGGCAGTGCAGGCCAAGTCATTGGGTGTATTTAAGGCAGAGATTGATAGGTATCTGAGTAGTCAGGGCATCAAAGGTTATGCTGAGAAGGCGGGGGACTGGGACTCAAGGGGAGATTGGATCAGCTCATGTTGAAATGGAGGAGCAGACTCGATGGGCTGAATGGTCGACTGCTGCTCCTTTGTCTTATGGTGATTCCTGTGTCTGCACCCTGGAAGCCTCAAGAAACGATAATGATCATGAATCAGGCCCCAGATAGAAAAGAAAATCCAGCACAGTTTGCTCAGTGTGTCCACAGTACTACACAAATGTTTAATGCGACTCCGTAAGATTTATTCGGTCTCTGCTGCATGATTCTGTCAGCTGATGAGGGGCGGAAATGGAAGGCAGAATTGAGATACCAAACCTATCAGGAGTTACAGGCGGAAAACCATAATGAGAATGAACAGACAGACCAGATCATTCAAACATTGGAAAGGGCTCTCCAGCAACCTGTAGCATCAATAAAGTACCTGGATGCAAACATAACCCTGGGGAAATCAGGACCAGACTATTGGGAGTGATTTGTGGCCTGCTACGGCACTTTCACAGGAGACCAAACATTTAATGATGGGAATCTGTCCCCCCTGTTCAATGCCCTACTGCTCCAATGCTTACCAACAAAGTTAGCCAACAGGATTAAAACAAATAATATGGACTGGCCTGACAATGACTGAAATAGAATGCGACGAGCTTTGACATATTATTGGGACCCGGCTTTTGAATCCCAATCAACCCGAAGGGAACTAATATTTAAAATGAACATGTTCAGCAGGAAGGATGCGAGCGGGCTACATCTGGGGATCAGAAATGGGATCAAAAACCTACCAAGGGACAGATGGGGACAACAACCCGTTTAGAAATGGACAAGCAAGGATGCCTCCTGCTCTGAGTATCATCCCTCAGGAAGAGCACAGTGTAATATTGACAGGTGCTGGAATTTCAATTCCGTTTATGATTGATATGGGGCAACCACAACCAGTCTCAATCAGGAAATAGGATCGGAAAAGGGATTCCAGCTATCAGACGCTACAATCACTGTCTGGGTTCGAAGGCACGGAACGTACGTATTCACATACCCAGCCACAGCAGGTGGAATTCCAGGGGAAGCAGTGTGAGGTTTCATTTACTGTCACCACCAGACGGGGGTGTAATCTCGTAGGGAGAGACTTGCTCTGTCTGTTGGACGTCGAGATTCTATGCACGGACAAGGATATCATGCTGTTACTGCGAACAACTGATAGCTTCCTCTGACCACCCTGTGGTGGGCACTTTATCTGGACTCCACCACATTTGAACCCCTTCTGCCAGGGGCCAGCTCTCATGTGACTCTGTGTTATGACCCTACGTGGTGCTCAACTGAGGAAAACTAATATTTTGCACCCCTCGAGGGACAGAAATTCCCAGTCATGGTGATTGGAGAGGATAAAGGAAGAGACAGCATTGCATTTCTGGCCAAAGTTCCAAATTTCTTTTGGCGACAGACAGGACTGGTGGTTCCCCATACCACCTTCAGGGTTTGCCCTGGGTTCAAGCCAAAGAGCCGAGGGCTCCTTGCCCACACCCTGAAGAAACAGGCCTCCAGCACCGACGGAGACTGGCAAAATTGGTCCTCTTGAAGATCAGAGTGGTCACCTATGAATGGAACCAAAAGAAATTGGGGGGATCTTAAATGTATTTTTTTGCTCCTGTATTTACTAAGGAAATTGGCATGAAGTCAATGGAAGTAAGGCAAACAAGAATTAAGGTCATGGAATCTATACAGAAAGAAGAAGAGGAGATGCTTGCTATCTAGAGGCAAGTCAGAGTAGATAAATCTCTTGGACCTGACAGGGTATTCCCTCGGACTTTGAAGGAAACTAGTGTTGAAATTGCAGGGGCCCTGGCAGGTATATTTAAATGTTGTTATCTGCTGGTGAGGTGCTAGAGAATTCAAGGATAGCTCATGTTGTTCTGTTGGGTAAAAAAGACTCAAAAAGTAATTCAGGAAATTATAGGGTAACTTTGACGTCGGTCATGGGTAAATTATTGGAAGGGGTGTTAAGCGATAGGATCTACAAGTATTTAAATAGACAGGGACTTATTAGGGTGAGTCAACATGGCTTTGCGTATGGTAGGGCATGATTAACAAGAGTGTTTCAAGGAGGTTACAGGAAAATGGATGAAGGCAAGGCAGTGGATGTTGTCTGTATGGACTTCAGTAAGGCCTTTGACAAGGTCCTGCATGGGAGGTTATTTAGGAAGATTCAGTTGCTAGGTATACATGGAGAGGTAGTAAACTGGATTAGAAATTGGCTCAATGGAAGAAGCCAGAGAGTGGTAGTGGAGGATTGCTTCTCTGAGTGGAGGCCTGTGACTAGTGGTGTGCCACAGGGATCAGTGCTGAGTCCATTGTTATTTGTCATCTATATCGATGATCTAGATAATAATTTGGTAAATTGGATCAGCAAATTTGCTGATGATACATAAATTGGAGGTGTAGTGGACAGTGAGGAAGGTTTTCAAAGCTTGCAGAGGGATCTGGACCAGCTAGAAAAATGGGCTGAAAAATGGCAGAAGGAGTTTAATACAGGCAAGTGTGAGGTATTGCACTTTGGAAGGAAAAACTAAGGTAGAACATACAAGGTAAATGGTAGGGCACTGAGGAGTGCAGTAGAACAGATGGATCTTTGAATACAGATACAAAATTCCCTAAAAGTGGCGTCACGGGTAGATAGGGTAGTAAAGAAAGCTTTTGGTACATTGGCCTTCATAAATCAAAGTTTTGAGTATACGAGTTGGAATGTTATGGTAAGGCGGTATAAGGCATTGGTGAGGGTGAATTTGGAGTATTGTGTGCAGTTTTAGTCACTTAATTACAGGAAGGATATTAATAAGGTTGAAAGAGTGCAGAGAAGGTTTACAAGGATGTTGCCGGGACTTGAGGAACTGAGTTACAGAGAAAGGATCAATAGTTTTGGACTTTATTCCTTGGAGAGTAGAAGAATGAGCAGAGATTTGATAGAGGTATATAAAATTATGATGGGTCTAGATAGAGTGAAAGCAAACAGGCTTTTTCCACTGAGGCTAGGGGAGAAAAAGAACATGGGTTAAGGGTGAAACGTTTAAAGGGAATATTGGGGGGGGGGGCTTCTTCACAACTGGTTCTGACAGAGGCATAACTGGTTCTTCTGGGCACATTCTGTCTCACTCCCAACTATTTCCTACCTTCCTTTGTGCAGGTATGTAATGTCTAAAGGACCAGTGTTTGAGTAAATGAGACTCACCAAACTTTCTCCTGACTGAATCACTGGAATCTCCGAGTCAGATGGGTTCTCTCCAGTCGGTGCTCTCAATCCTCGGGCTGGTTCACTTGTTGCTGTTCCCTCGACTTCAGTTGTGGTTTTCCTTCCAATAAATCTCTCACTGCAGGTCTAACTTTAACATGTAAGATAATGAAGCACGTTAACAATGAAAAGGAGGACCAAACATTTCTGCTTAATTTTACTAGGAACAAAACTCACTGAAATTTAAACATTGAAGGTAAATATAATGATCTCAGTGAACAATCTTTTATTGTCCCTCACATGACACAGACGATATGGGATAAGAAGGAGCCGTCATTCAGTCATGGTAAGACATAAATTACAGGAAGAGAATTAGGTGATTCGATCCATATGGTCTGCCCACCATTCAGCCATGGCTGATTTTCATTCCAACACCATATTCCTGTCTTCCTCCTGTTAGCCTGAAGGTACTTAGCAATCATGAATATATTAATTTCTGTCATAAATACCAGAAACACTCAGCAGGTAAGGAATAGCTTACAATACAATTCAATTAATAACATTTCATCAGAATAACTTCAAATATTTTCAGTTTTTAGTGTAGATCTCCAGCACAGCTGCCTGATTTCCACTGTGTGACAGTGAGGGGGGGGGGGGGAGGAATTTCCAAACACAGTTTGAACACCAAACTCAGGGTCTATATCTACTGTTGTAAACACGGAACAGCTCATTTACTCACAGCCTCTCCCTGTGAGGATGGAAGTGGGAATCATCCTCTCCTCAGACTGGCAGACATTGCTTCCAAAGGAACTCCAGAAACAAACATCTGAACCAAGACCAGAAATACTCACTCAACACCTCATAAGCCCAAGCAGCTCGATCCCCAGGTCCATTTTACCTGGATGAAAAACTATGATATCCCAGGACCCAACCTCACAGACTCACACAGCTTAATCTGCCACTCACCGACCCTGAGAGTCTCACACATTGTCCTCCCATTCTCACTGGGTAGTGCAATCCAGGATTTCCCCACAACCAATGGCCAGCTGCTCGAAGAAGGACATCCATCCAGCCCCATCTGTAGAAGCACTAACCAAAGTCCAAGCCAACACAACAACAGTTCCATTTGCCTGGAAAGCCGATCACAGGATTAGAGCCCAAGCACCAACTCTCCCAGTACTCTTTGCTGCCAGTAAAATGCTGCAGTGTGTCAGCCCGTCACTGTTCATAAACTAGCACCTCCACACCAATGCACAACAGAAATGGGACCTGATGACCCTCTGGCATTCCAGCTAACAATAACTGATTCTGGAAATGATCAGCGAGGCCAAAGGGACAAAAGAACACTTCACAATGAAGACAAGGGTTGGAAGAAAGTTTGTTGATATATAATATTGAGGAGGTGGGATACAAGGCGGACTGAGGATGACCCAGATGGTTGGTGTACATCACTGAAGCGGAGTTGGGGGTTGTGAGGAGACTGGACAGAGGTTGAACAAGATGAGCAGATGGAACCAGGTGGGAGAAGGGATCAAGGACGATCACTGATGGTCCTCCAGCAACACATAGGTACTGAATGAATAGTACATACTATCGTACAAAAGATTCTAAAATGACAGAATTAGCAAAAATAACAAGAACTTTGCCAGATATACTTTGACCCTCACCAGATTTTTATCAACACACCATAGAAAGTTTCCCATCCAGACACTTCACGCTTTGCACGGTAACTGCTCCATCTGTGACTGCGAGGAAATGCAGAGACCTTTGGATACAGAGCAGCACATCACAGAAACCATCCTCCCCCCGAGACTTTCCAGTCCCTCGGTAAAGCAGGCAGTGAAATCAAAGATCCCCACAACCTGGGTCGTTCTGCTTCCTCACCCACCCCAATCCGGGAGAAGACACAACAGCCATAAAGTTCCAGGACAAATGTGAGGAGCCTCAGGAAGCGAGACGAGTTCGGGCAAGTTGGAGGACGAGTGACCGCCCATCTGGAGATTGTGAACATGCACAAAGAGATCGTTACATCTGTGGTTATATGGAAGGGGCAAATGGGATCACGTGACCGGGGGGTCTAACATCCCAGGCACAGACTCCAGGTTCCCAGCATTCTGTGGAAATAAACAAACTTGCCCCTCACATCTCCTCTCACCTTAAATGTGTCAGACATTTCAACCCTCAGGAAAAACATACCCTCTGTCCACTCTATCTATTCCTCTTGTAATATTATAAACGTCCATCCAGTCTCACCCCAGCCTGCGCCGCTCTGGAGAAATCAACACAAGTTTGTCCAGCCTCTCGTTATAGCTCATGCCCTCTAATCCAGGCAGTATCCTGGTAAACCTTTCCTGCGCCCTCTCCAAAGACCCAACATCCTTCCGAGAATGGGCGTGACCAGAACTGTATGAAACACTCCAGATGTGGGCTAACAAGTTTTACAAAGCTGCAGCACAATTTCATGACTTTTGAACTCAGTGCTTCAACTAATAAAGACAACCATTGCATTTGCTTCTTAACCACCCGATCAATCTCTTTCAGGGAGTGATGAACTTGGAGTCTAAGATCCCTCTGATCATCGACATTGTTCGGGGTTTTGCATTTAACACTGTACTGTCTCATACATTCAGGGGTGCAGTGCTACCAGAGCTCACCGGAGCGCCGCTCCGACACCTCTGGAAAAAAGTCAAAATAAGCAAGTACGGAATTTAACAACCCCGGATATTAAATAGAGGGAATTTTACGGAAGCGGGTGTTAGAAAGTGTTGGCTGGTGGGGAAAAATACCACTAATAACATTAGGATATTTGATCGTTTTTGGTGAAATCCTGGAGCTGTGACTGCTTTTTTATTTAGGTATTTGTGAAATTCCTCCTCACTCGACCCATTGGCCTAGGAAGCTGGGAAATCCCTGTACACAAATGTGAGCATTCTTCCGCTCTTTCCAATGGGTACCATTGGATACCATGAAGGAGCTATATTCAGCAAGGAATGAACATGGAAACCCGTTTAAAAGTTAAAAACAATGAAAGAAAAATTCACTGCTCACTTATCTTCGATCTGACTTTGATCAAAAACACAAGCTAATCATCCAAAATCCTCTTCGAAACCTGGATAAATTTAGTTTTATTTTCCAAGCCAAATGGAAAACAAGACATTTCTGGGATTTAAGCTAGTTTTACGTCATTTCAATTATCATTAATAGCAGATCAACCCCTTGGCCTCGCTCCACCAACTGTAGCTGATTGGAAAGAGGCTCTTTTTCCCTTTGTGTTGAAAGGAAGAAGAATAATTTAGTGAGGTAATGAATGAGACAAAACACATTTCCAAACCTCCCAAATGGTTGCTCTCCACCCTTCTTAACATTTATGACTTTCAAAATACAATCTTTTCTATTCATATAGATGCGATAATAATAAAGATTCAAGCTTGTTTAACTTTTTATATATTTAAAGACTAAATAGTGTCTGTATCGGTCTAACCATGTCATGTGAGGATATTGTGAGTATCGACACTCACAGGTACACTTCCTGTCCAACCATTTCTGCGAGAGAAACAGTACGAGGCAGAGTTGACAACCTACACCTTTTGAGACTAATATTCAGCAATATTCGTGGCTTTAGCAATAGTTCATCAGAGTTTCTTTTTTCATACTTGATTACTTGGTTCCAATTTAGGGGCTAAAAGTATAAAAACTGAATTGCTTTATTTTTGTTATTTTTATATCTCTGAGGAACACTGCTAAGTGCTGCGGCCGTCTGCTCTGACTCAGTCGTATTAGTAAGGCTACATCTGTGGTGGTCCGTGGATTACTCGCTAATCCTAAAGTACATTTTTCTCACTTACAACCCTGTGTCTTCGAAGCAAACAAAGTTATTTTACTTGCTTGATAATTATATTCTATGATAATCAGTTAAGTGCAACCGTGTAATACTTTGTCATATTATTAAATTAAGAATTTTATGTTTAATTGTACCAGTTATACACTGAAATCTAGTGATAGGCTAAAATCTTGTTAATGTTTTAGCTATAACTATATTTCTGTGGAGCTCTGAAATTCATATATTCCTTTCATCTGGTTTATTGCTTGACGTTACAAGAAGCCCTATATATGTCACACCCATTTTGTGTACCTGCTCATTACACAAATGGGGCAAGGAAGTTGCCCAGTACATGAAATGAGCAGGTACACAAATTGGGTGTCACAAACTAAGGGTGATTAATAAGTTCGTGGCCCAAGGTGGAAAGATTCAATTTTACAAAACTTAGCAATTTTCAATTATGTCAAACAGAAATACCACAAAAGTTATTAACTTCAAACTTTCTGCATAATCACTCAAAGAGTTAAACTACACGTGCAGATACCGAACGCTGTATAAATGCAGGCCTTCTAACTTAGGCCACGAACTTATCAACCACCCCCCCCCCCCCCCCGTACTGCTCCGGCACCTAAAAAACTGGCACTGCACGCCCCCTCCAGCCGTCCGGCAGAGCTCGGGCCCGGCCCTTTCCCAATGCAACCGGCCCCCGAGTGACACAACACCGGGATCATTCCCTACTCACCCCTGCTCGAATCGGAGAACCGCCAACAACAGAACTCGGCACCGCGCATGCGTTCAGCAGCGTTCCTCCACAGCGCCACCGGCTGCCGGAGGTCTGCACATCGTCGCCGACAGCCGGAGACCCGCACAGCGCCACCAGTGGCTGGAGATCCATACAGCGCCACCAGTGTTCGGAGGCGGGACGGACAACGGAGAGGTAAAATAACGACAAAGTCCGCAGATCCTGAAAATCCAAAGCAATACAAACAAAATGCTGGCCGAACACAGCAGGCCGGGTAGCAACGGGAATGGAAATCGGATTGAAAATGTTTGGATACCGGGAAGTCCCGCTTGGAGTGGATAGTTCAAAGGTTAGTTTATTATTAAAGCAGGTATCCATAAATAACGCTGAGCTTTGTTTCTCCACAGAACCACGAAACAAAGAGAGAGCATGAAAGTCGTTCACAGAGAAAAATCAAACTTCCACCCCACCCCCCGGATCAAGAAGAGCGGGATCCCAATCGTCAAACACCAAAACCCACCTCTCCGCACAAAAGGGAACAATAATATCGACCCACGATAAAAAAGAAAACACTCCTACCCCGCACAACTGCGGAGGAGCCGGTGTCACCAGTGTCGAGGCGGCCGCACCGGGAGCAGCGGACACAACGAACGACCCCGGAAGATTCACAGGTGAAGTGTCGCCGCACCTGGAAGGATGTTTGGACAACGGAGAGAGTTCAGCCGTCCGGCCCTTTCACTGTGACACCCCGAACTCCACATCAAATCCGTCCAAACGAATCTGGGCCAACTTTAATGACCAATAAATATATTTTTTCTCAGCGATCAGCTGTATGAATGATCCCCTGACTCTGAGATGAAGGGGTATCTATGGTCCACACTGTCAGGGTGTTGAGTTTACCAGGAGACAAAGACTGCAGGGACGAGAGGTTTTCTGTTGACTAATACACTGTGTGTGGACCCCGCTGGCAATTCTGGTGTTGTGACCCGAATCGAGACAAACACCACGCTGCCCACTCCACCAACAACACGGCACAGCCGGACACATAAAAGGGGACTTTACATCCCACAACCCTGGATTCAGTGATGAAACCCGTGATCAATGTTGTTGTCTCACTGAGAAGTCCATTAAGGTGCTTTTAAATACGAGCGCTCCGTCACAGGTGACGTCTGACACGCCCCACTCGCCAGACGTCACACATGGGCTCCCGACACCGGGATCTGCCCTCACGTGCGCGGTGTCTTACGTCACCCACGCGCTGCTGTGCACGAGCTTTATAGGTGGAACGGCTGGGCTAATAATCACGTGACCAGCCCCTTCCCCACCGCTGTTATGGTGCGAAGCGATGTCAATCACAGCTTACAACCAGTCACGGAGGCGGACAAGCCGAATGGGCGTTACCCCGCTGAGTTCGTCTCCCGCTCAAGCGCCGACAGCCTCCTCAGAGCGGAGAAAACCTCAAAGTAAATGTCCGCTTTCTGATTTATTTCCATTTCCCTCCGAGGGAAGTTGGGGCGTTTGTGAAGCGTCTCCCGCGGCCGGAGTCTGATGTATCGCTGAGAGGTACGAGGAGAACACTCGGCCCGTCGGTTTGATGCCGGTTCCCCTGGGAGGGAGAGGGGGATTTTATTGAAAGGATGAAGATGGTGAGAGAGGGGGCGGACAGGATGTTTGTCCCGGTGGGGACAGGAGGGGCTCATCTGCGGAAATGTCTCAACCCACGGTGGTGTCGAGCAGAGGGATTCACCACATTGGGGGCAAACACCATCAGACTGTTGCCCTGCAAGCCGGACCAATGGTCCGGGCAAAGTGACAATTATTTGTGTTTTGTTGAGATTGTACCTGGAATATGCTGTAAAATCCAGCTCCCCATACTAACACGGGTTATACAGACCAAAGAACAAACTGCTGGAGGTACTCAGTGGGTCGGGCAGCATCTGTGGAGTGAAATGGACCGTCAACATTTCGGGCCGAGACCCTCCCTCTGGACTGAGAGTGGACGGGAAATAGTCAGAGAGAAGAGGTGAGGGGTGGGGATGGGGCAAGAGCCGGGGAGTAAGAGGTGGATCCAGGTGAGGGGGGAGGTGGGAAGGTGGAAATAGTGACAGGGGTGGGAGGTGAGTGGTTGGGGCAACACGGGGCTGCAGAAGATGGTAATTAATTCCATTGAGGATTAACAAAGAGGTAAGAGAGTATTTGTTACAGAGAGTGCAATGAAGATTCACCAGACTGATCCCTGGGGTGGTGGTGTCACCATATGAAGAAAGATCAAATGTGATAACCCTTTCATTTAGAGAATCGAGGACTGAGAGGTGAACACACTGAAATGCACAACATCATTACCGGTTGAACCAGGGATCTCAGTCTCTGAAACAGGGATAGACTGTGCGGGACTGAAATGAGGAGAAATGTCTCCATTCCGAGGGTGGTGAATGTTTATAAATCCCCACCACAGAGGGCGGTGAAGACTCAGTGATCGTCCGCACGTAAAACAGAGGCCGGCAGATGTGTGGAGACCGAAGGGATGGAGGAAATGAGGATCGAGCAGAAACACGTGGCTGAGATGGGTGAGCAGCCGCCATCTTGCTGATGGTTAGAGGGGCTGAATTGCCTCCTGCTGTTTCTCACTTGATGTTTCAGTGTTCCTGTCCAGCAAGGCTCTGGAGGAATGTGAATAGAAATTAGTGTTTAGAAACACAAAACTGATTTAAATGAAACGTGAACATTTCCTTTTTGCGTCTGAATTATGTTTTGGACCTGGATGGGAATTGAGCCGGTGACTCTGTGACCTGAACGTGGAGGGAAAAGGATCGGGGAAGATATGGTGTGGAAAAATAATCATGTATCTGGGGTGAATATGGAATAATGTGGGGAATGCGGTGGATGGGTCGGGCAGCATGTGAGGGGCGAGGAGCAGAGTCACCAGTTCAGAAGGGAGTCCCTCCACGTTTTTCTGCAGATCTGCAGCACCTGCGGGTCACTGTTCTATGTGTACGTGTAGCTTCATCTTTCCCCTTTCAGACAAGGCAGTGAGATCCGGCTCTGTCACGTCCTCTCGTTGTGGGTGGACAATGTTTTTTTTCTCTGCAATAGTTTCTGCATGTTTCATTCCACTGTTTTGAGGTGCTGAAGTGCTGCCGATGTTTCTGGGTGTCTGACCCGTTTATGTGAGAATTTAGCCATTTGTATTTATCTGAGCTTCTCATAAATGTGTAAAGTTTAGTTCAGCTTCACTTCAGAATTTCCAAAGCAACACCCAGTCAGTCAAATTGCTCCACACAATTAAAATAGCTTATTACTTTTTTCTCTATTTTTGTACTATATATATGTATATTCTTATTTTAAATCACAATTTTTCAAAACTATTATGAATTAGGTTCTGCTGCTACCGCAGGGACAACATGACACATGCCGGTGCTATTAAACCTGATTCTGATATTGATATGGGAGACCAACCACCGGTCACCTGATCCCAGTTACCGCAGATCGTAATGTGAGATTGAGGTATTTTCCATATATTTGCTTTCCACAGAAATGACAACAGTTCAGTTTCCTTCTGTGGTTCCAGAGCAGAAGCTCAGTCTGTCTAATATTTCCACACAATTAAAATGGGGAAATTTGTTTATTATCATCATGTACTGAGCTACAGTGAAAATCTTGCCTGATGTACCATCCACACAGATTGATACATTCCAACAGTACATTGAGCTGATATACAACAAAATAATCACTGTAACAAAGCATTATGGCTGCAGAGAAAGTGCGGTGCCGATAGACATAAGGTGCAGGGTCACGTCCAGTTACATTGTGAGGTTGAGTCCATTTTATCATTCATTTGGCTTATAACTGCAGACAGGAAGCCATCCTTCAGCCTGGTGTTACACACTTTAAGGCTTTTGTATCTCCTCCCCAATGTCGGAGCGGGTTTGCAGCGAGAATGTCCAGGTTGTGAGGATCTTTGAGTACATGGCCTGCTTTTCCGAGGCAGGGGAAGTGTAGGAAGAGTCCATGGAGGGGAGGCTTGTTTCTCTGATGTTCACTGCTCTCCAAAGTTCTCTGCAGTTCCTTGCAGTCATGGGCAGAGCAGTAGCCATACAAAGGCATGAAGTATCGACAAGGAGCTCAGAGACCTCGGCCTTCACCCTGCCTTGTGTAGCGGGATCCTGGACTTCCTGTCAGATCGCCAGCAGGTGGTAAGAGTGGGCTCCATCTCCTGTCTCTCTGACCCTCAGCACACATACCCCACAGGGTTGTCTCTTTGGCGCCCTCCTTTACTCTCTGTGCACCCATGACTTGTGTTGCCACCCACAGCTCCAATCTGCTATTTAAATTGGCTGACAGCACTACATTGATTGGCCTAATCTGAAATACTGATAACAATCAATCAAATGCCTTCTGACTAGGCTCGGTCCAAACAAACTTTTCACCCTTCTTCAGGAGATTGGTCAGAGGAAGAGCGATAGCAGCAAAGTTCTTACGATAATATCCATCCATTCCCAGAAACCTTCTAAGAACCTTCTTAGCACTCAGAATAGGAACATGAGAAATTGCCTGGACTTTTGCCTGAACAGGAGCCAACTTGCTTTGACGTACAACATTGCCAAGATAGGTCACACTGGCATTGCCAAATTCACTCTTAGCCAAGTTAACTGTAAGGTTGTCCTAGGAAAGCCTGTCAAACAGCTTTTCTACTGCAGAGATATGCTCTTCCCAAGTGCCACTCCCTGTAACTAAGTCATCAATATAGGTATCTGTGTGTTCTAACCCTCGAATTACAAAATCCATCATTCTCTGGGATGTTCCTGGAGCATTTTTCCTTTCAAAAGGCAAAACATTGTATTCATACAACCCAGATGCTGTCACAAACACAGAAATGTCTCTACCTCTGTCCGTCAATGGAACACACCAATACCCTTTCAACAGATCAATTTTTGTAAGAAATTAGCTTTTCCAACCTTATCGATGCAATCATCCACTCTAGCGACAGGATAGGCATCAGTTTTTGTTACTGCATTTACCTTTCTACAATCAGTGCAAAATCTAACACTACCATTATGTTTGGGCACAAAAATGCAGGGTGACGCCAATCTCATTTTGAAGGCCTAATAATACCATTCTCCAGCATATACTCAATTCCCTGGTCAGCCAATTTACACTTTTCTACGTCCATGCGAAGTGGGTGTTGTTTAATCAGATTGGCTTGACCAACATCTACATCATGTACTGCTACCGTGGTTTGCTTGGGAACATAGGGAAATAAATCTTTAAACTTCAGAATTAATTCCTTCAGCTGTTGTTGTTGCTTTGGCTGCAGATGAGACAACTTGTTATCAATGTTTTCTGGAACAACCGAGTTCATTAGCCTAACTGGGACCATGTTTGGCTCGTGAAAGGTCTCAGATGAGTCAATTGGTTCATTCTCAGGGTTGCCAGTTTCATTTTTTTTGACAACAACACTCACAGATGGTACCTGCTTGTTAGAAGAGGCTTTATCATATTTATGTGCACCACCTGTGTTAGTTCAAGCCAGTTGGGTGTTTTAATAACATAATTCACATCATTAATTTGAGAGACTATTTCATACGGTCTATTGACTTTCACCTGAAGTGGAATCGTCAACATAAGGCAAGCACCTTACCTCCCACCTGGTATTTTCTTTCGCGAGCCCTGTTATCAAACCAACACTTCATTTTGTTTTGAGAAATCTTTATTTTTCGTCTCGCTAGACTACAGGCTTGGTGTAGTTTATTTTTGAACTTCAAAACATAGTCTAACGAGTTAACATGTACATCCCAGCAATCCACGGTTCCTTTTAACAAGGTCAAAGGTCACTCTGCGACCAAATACAAGTTCAAATGGAGTAAAGCCCAGTGATTCCTGTACTGACTCTCTTTCTGTGGACAAAATCAAATGTATTCCTTCATCTGGACAAAAGCAAAAGTATTCCTTCATCCCAGTCTATTCCATTTTCAACACAATATGTCTTAATCATTGTTTTGAGGGTAGAATGAAATCTATCTAAAGCCCCTTGTATGGTACGCAGATGATGCAATTTGTTTTGCTCCCAGTTCAGAAACTACCTGCTAGAATAATCCAGATGTAAAATTACATCCTTGATTGATCAGACTGGATTTCTTTAGGCAAATCAAATAAACTGAAAATCTTGGTAAGAGCCTTCGCCACAGTTTTAGCTTTAATATTTCTGAGAGGCATTGCCTCTGGGAATCTGGATGCAGTACACATAATAGTTAGCAGATACTGATGGCCAGCTTTAGTCTTTGGCAATGGGCCAACACAATCCACTACAACTTTGGAAAAGGGTTCACCGAATGCAGGTACAGGCCACTGGGGCGAGCTCATTAGGTTTACCCACAACTTGACAAGTGCCTTTTGGAAACTCTTATTCAGGGTAAACATAACTTTATGAGTTAAAGCAAACCGATCTGCTAATCTAGCAGATTCCTGCATAGTGGCAGCATAATTTCCATCTAAATACGTCTTTATGTCATCAGGGATGCACCTTCTGAATTCTTCAATTAAAACCAACTCTTTCAAGCTGTTAAAATCATCATTTACATGTTCAGATATGCACCAGCGGTCAATGCACACAAGTTTCTCATAAGCAAATTCCACATGTCTGGTCCACAGATTTCTTCAAATTTCTAAACTTTTGCCTGTCTGCTTCTGGGACTAACTCGTAAGCTTTGAGCACAGCCTGTTTCACTGGGTCATAATGTGTGGTGCGTGACCATGTGGTTAAGGTGGTGAACTAGCGATCTGAAGGTCATGAGTTTGAGCCTCAGCCGAGGCAGCGTGAGTGTCCTTGAGCAAAGCACTGAACCACACACTGCTCCTGCACATTTATAGCCCAGTGGCGATGATTGGGTCAGCATAAATAAGTAAATAATAAGCTGCTTCAGCAACTGTCAAAGCAGTATAGGCTTGCTAAGCCTTTCCCTTAATTAGACTTTGTAAGAGAATCTTCTTTCTGCTTTTCTGCCTCTCCAGCTTGAAATTGCCTCTGCCTTTCCGGAGCCTCCATCTTCAATTTTTCTAACTTGTACTGGAGCTCAAGCTCACGAGGTTTACTTTCAGGAAACACCTCCAACTCCTCCACTTTAAACACACCCTCAGATACATAATGTTCAGCTATTATCCTCTGCATCTGCACCCTCCTGATTGTCAATTTCACCTTAGCAAGTATTAACATTCTAGCAATACTCAATAACTCAATCCTTCTGGTGTCCTCTAATGCTTGAGAGGTTCACACTTCCAGATATCTATCAACATCCATTGCTGCTGATTTTCCACACAGAAATAAATCAAAAGGGATTTATCCAATGAAATCGATATTAAATCAATCCTTAAAGTTGTTTATATCCCAGACGCAGGCCCCATTTTGTTATAAACCATAACACTTTAGAAACGAACCAGCAGCAACAGACTACTACCAGTGGCCACACATTTTAATTCCACGTCCCATTACCATTCTGATATGTCTATCCATGGCCTCCTCTACTGTGAAAATTAATCCAAACTCAGGTTGGAGGAACAACACCTTATATACCGGCTGGGTAGCCTCCAACCTGATGGGATGAACATTGACTTCTCTAACTTCCGTTAATGCCCCTCTTCCACTTCTTACCCCATCACTGACATATTTAATTGTTTGCATGTTTTCCATGTCTCTCTGATGCTTCCCCCGCACCTTTCTTTCTCCTGAGGCCTCCTGTCCAATGATCCTTTCCCATCTCCAGCTCTGCATCACTTTCGCCAATCACCTTTCCAGCTCTTAGCTTCATCCCATCACCTCCAGTCTTCTCCTATCATTTTGCATTTCACCCTCCCCCCACTACTTTCAAATCTCTTTGTATCTTTCCTTTCAGTTAGTCCTGACGAAGGCTCTCAGCCTGCAACGTCAACATTTCTTCTCCTTATCGATACTGCCTGGCCTGCTGGGTTCCACCAGCATTTTGTGTGTGTTGTTTGAATTTCCAGCATCTGCAGATTTCCTCATGAGTGTTATGTGTATAAATCTGTAGAAATAAACTCCCAAACTATTGAGCTCGGGGGAAACAAGGCTTGGAGTCTTGAGATGGTAAAGTATGAAAGTTCAGTTCAACTACAGAATAGGTGATGAGAGAGAGATAAATGTTGAGAGAAGGCGATTATGTCATATTCCACAGGTTTCATGGTGGTAAAACGAGACCAACAGTCGCTGTAGATTTTATCTGTCATCCTTCCAAATACACATACTAATTATCACCCGAAGTGACTTGTCATAAGGGGTATCATCTTCAAGTGAACTACCACACCACAGCCAGGCAAGAGTTAACACATAAGTGGTCTCCACAGGATACCCCAAATCAGATCCTCTGCTATGGATCAAATGAGGTGACAACCACACATTCGATGTACGGTGAATCGATAATTTGTCCACCCTTGTGGGCAAAGGAAAGTTACAAACAGTGACCCTTGGCCACTAGTTCCCTGGTTTCAATTCTTCCATTTTTCCTCCTTCGTCTCCGTCTGTCTCTGTGTGTTTGTGTCCTCGGTTAAAACTAAACAAGCTGCACACAATGTAAACAAGCTGCAAATCAGACTGATTTGTCTTTTTAATCTCTCCCTCTCTCTCTCTTAAAATGAAAGTCCACAGCAAACAAAACCTAGGGATTCATAACAATGGCCACTCCCCACTGTGAGCTGACAGGTGTGCCAATAGGTGGGATGACTGTGTGAATCCTTTCCCACATTCTCAGCAGGTGAACGGCCTCTCTCTAGTGTGAACTCGCTGATGTCTCTGCAGGGTGAATGACTGAGTGAATAATTTCCCACATTCTCAGCAGGTGAACGGCCTCTCCCCAGTGTGAACTCGCTGATGTCTCTGTCGGCTGGATAAATTAGTGAATCTCTTCCCACAGACTGAGCAGGAGAACGGCCTCTCCCCAGTGTGAACTCGCTGATGTACCAGTAGGGTAGATGACCGAGTGAAACCTTTCCCACATTCTGAGCAGGTGAACGGCCTCTCTCCACTGTGAACTCGCTGATGACTCTGCAGGGTGGAAGAGTCAGTGAATCTCCTCCCACATTCTGAGCAGGTGAACGGCCTCTCCCCAGTGTGAACTCGCTGATGTCTCTGTAGGTTGGATAAATGAGTGAATTCCTTCCCACAGTCTGAGCAGGTGAACGGCTTCTCCCCAGTGTGAACTCGCAGGTGATTCTGTAGGTTAGCTAACCGAGTGAATCCCTTCCCACAGACTGAGCAGGTGAACGGCCTCTCCCCAGTGTGAACTCGCTGATGTCTCTGTAGGTTGGATAAATGAGTGAATTCCTTCCCACAGACTGAGCAAGTGAATGGCCTCTCCCCAGTGTGAACTCGCAGGTGATTCTGTAGGTTAGCTAACCGAGTGAATCCCTTCCCACAGACTGAGCAGGTGAACGGCTTCTCCCCAGTGTGAACTCGCATGTGATTCTGTAGGTTAGCTAACTGGTTGAATCCCTTCTCACAGACTGAGCAGGTGAAAGGCTTCTCCCCAGTGTGAACTCGCTGGTGACTCCATAGGTGGGATGACCGAGTGAATCCCTTCCCACAGACTGAGCAGGTGAACGGCTTCACCCCAGTGTGAACTCGGTGATGACTCTGTAGGGTGGATGACTGAGTGAATCCCTTCCCACATTCTGAGCAGGTGAATGGCCTCTCTCCACTGTGAACTCGCTGATGTCTCTGTAGGCTGGATAAATTAGTGAATCTCTTCCCACAGACTGAGCAGGTGAATGACCTCTCTCCACTGTGAACTCACTGATGTCTCTGTAGGCTGGATAAATGAGTGAATCTCTTCCTACAGACTGAGCAGGTGAACGGCCTCTCCCCAGTGTGAACTTGCTGATGTCTCTGTAGGCTGGATAAATGAGTGAATCTCTTCCCACAGACTGAGCAGGTGAACGGCCTCTCTCCAATGTGAACTCGCTGATGACTCTGTAGGTGGGATAACTGATTGAATCTCTTCCCACATTCTGAGCAGGTGATCGGCTTCTCCCCAGTGTGAACTCGCTGGTGTCTCTGCAGGATGGATAAATTAGTGAATCTCTTCCCACATTCTGAGCAAGTGAATGGCCTCTCTCCACTGTGAACTCGCTGATGACTCTGTAGGGTGGAAGAGTCAGCGTATCTCTTCCCACATTCTGAGCAGGTGAACGGCTTCTCCCCAGTGTGAACTCGCTGATGTCTCTGTAGGTTGGATAAATTAGTGAATCTCTTCCCACAGTCTGAGCAGGTAAATGGCTTCTCCCCAGTGTGAACTCGCTGGTGTACCAGTAGGGTAGATGACTGTGTAAATCCTTTCCCACAGTCTGAGCAGGTGAATGGCTTCTCCCCAATGTGAACTCGCTGGTGAGCCATTGGGTCAGATGACTGAGTGAATCCTTTCCCAGAAATTCAGCAGATGACCAGCCTCTGCCCAGTGTGAACTGACTAGTGTGCCACAGGTGGGATGACCGACTGAACCCCTTCTCACACACAGAACGGGTGAATGGCCTTGCCCAGTGTGAACTTGCTGATGTACCTTCAATTGTGATAACCGAGTGAATCCATTCCCACTGTCTGTGCAGGTGAAAGGCCTTTCTCCTGTGTAAAGTGACGGGCTTGCGAGTTGTTCAGATGACCAAGTGAATCCCTCCCCACAGTGTGAGTAGGAAGGATGGTCGATTGAATCCCTTGCTCCACTTATTAAATATCTAGACAGAGACAACAAAACTGTTGTGCCGTGTTTGAGCTTCCTGGAGACGAATTCCTTCTCATTTTTAACCTGTAAAAAGATTTACAAAATCCATCAATGGGTGTAGGACAACATTTCAGATGACATTACTTGAGTTGCCAAAGTTTGATCTGGTATCACACTGTTACAGTGAGGTTCTACCCAAGTTGGACAGAGAAATCATCTCCTGACTGGGCAGAGTGCTGGTATCTGGAATGACCATCAATTCCCTGATACTCTTCCGGTCTGTATAAGAATGGGGCATTTCTGCCGTCTCCAATCTGTGCCTTTGCTCAGTTTGACTCACTCCATTGGTATTATTCCCTGTTCCCACTGAGCTGCATTGGTTCCTGGCCCCACAGTAACTGAAACACTCTCACACAAATAGTTTTTCTTGACATGCAGCTGGGATCTTCTTTTATGTAGTATTAACTTAAAGTACCCAAAGTTTTAACGCCATATAAAAAATTCCTGCTGAAATAACTGGTTGGTTCACACAGCTGTCAAAAGGGGTTAGAGTGAATTTTTGTATTATTTCAAGTTCTTGTCACAATCATGAAAAATTTCAACACAGAAACAGGCCCTTTGGGCCATCTGGTTTGTGCTGAACTATTTAAACAGTCCACTCACACACCTCTACCATCCAGGTACCAACACAAACCTCTTAAATGTTGAAATCGAGCTCGCATGCACCACTTGTGCTGGCTGCTCATTCCACAGCCGGATGACCATCTGTGTGAAGAAGTTTCCCCTCATGTTCCCCTTAACATTTCACCTTTCACCCTTAACCCATTGCCTCTGGTTGTTGTCCCACCCAATCTTCGTGGAAAAAGCCAGCTTGCATTATCACTATCTGTGCCCCTCTATCACAATCAATTCTCCCCTCAATCTTCTGCATTCCAAAGAATGAAGTACTGATTTGTTCAATCTTCACTTATAACCCAAGTCCTCCAGACATGGCAACATCCTTGCGAAATTTCTCTGAAATCTCTGAACTTCTTTTACATCTTTCCTGTAGGTAGGTGACCAAAACTGCACACAATACTTCAAATTAGGCCTCACCAATGTCTTCTAGAAGTCAACATAACATCCATCTATTGTTATCAGTACTTTGGTTCATGAAGGGCAATGGGCTGAAATCATTCTTTCCATCCCTATCTACCTGTGATACCACTTTCAGTGAATTAAGGACTTGTATTCCCAGGTCCCTTTCTTCCACAACACTCTTCCGTGCCCGACCAGTCACTGTGAAAGACCTCCCTTGGTAGGTCATACCAAAGTGTAACAACTCACACTGGTCTGCATTAAATTCCATTTTCCTTTTCTCAAACCATTTTCCCACCTGGTCCAGATGACACTGCAATCCATGATAGTCTTCTCGCAGTCCGCTAAACCCCCAGTCTTGTTGTCATCCACAAATTTGCTGATCCAGTTAACCACACTATCATCCAGATTACTGATATAGATGACAAACAACAACAGATCCAACACCGATCCCTGTGGCAACCAATAGACACAAGCCTCCAGTCAGAGAGGCAACCATCTGCTACCACACTCTGGCTTCTCCCAAAGACAGTGTCTCATCCAATTTACTGTGTAATCTTGAATGCTGAGTGACTGAACCTTCTTGACCAACTTCTCATATGAGACTTTGTTAAGTGCCTTGCTAAAGTCCATGTAGACAACATCCACTGCCTTGCCTTCATCCACTTCCCTGATAACTTCCTCGAGAGACTCTATAAGACTGGTTAGATATGACCTACCATGCACAAAGCCATGCTGTCTATCCTTAATCAGTCCACACCTATCCAGATACTTACAGTATATACTTGGTTCCTGCACACACATTCCAATAACTTTCCCAGTTCTGATGTCAAGCTCACCAACGTATTATTTCCTAGTTTATTTTTACAGCCTTTCTTGAACAGCAGAACAACATTGTCTGTCCTCCAATCCTCCAGTACCTCACCTGTTACTGAGGATGATTTAAATATCTGTGCTAAGGCCCCGATAACTTCTGCACTTGTCTTCCGTAGGGTCCTAGTGAACAACTTGTCAGGCCCTGGGGATTGATCCACACTAATTTGCCTCAAGACAGCAAACCCCTCCACCTCTGTAATCTGTACAGGATCCATGAAGTTGATGCGGCTTTGCCTCACTTCTCTAGACTCTGTGTTCATCTCTTGAGTAAATACGGATGCAAAAAAAATCTCCCCAATCTATGCCATACTTTCATATGGATTACCATTCTGATTTTCCAGAGAATTAATTTTTTTCCCTTGCAATCTTTTTGCTCTCAACATATCTGCAGAATCCCTGAGGATTCTCCTTCACCTTGTCTGCTGGGGCAACCTCATGCCTTCTTTTATTTATTTTATAAGTATTCACTTGAATTTCCTGTATTTCATAACTACCCCATTTGTTCCTATCTGCCTGTACCTGGTATAGACAATAGACAATCGGTGCAGAAGTAGACCATTCGGCCCCTGAAGTATGCACCTCCTTTTTATTTATCTGGGAGAGGAAAGCCAAAGGGGTGATAGATCTGCATGGTGGGAGATGGGGGTAAGGGGGGGGGGGTTAAACGAAAGTTGCAGGGGGAATGGGAGCCTGAATAACAGAACAGAGAGTGGAGAGTTTGTGGAGACAGATGTTGTTCAGGCCTCAGACAAAGTCAGGAATTAAAAAGTTGAGCATGGTGCAGTGAATATGCTGAGCCCTGTATATTTCAATACAAGGAGCAGCGCAGGAAAGGTGGATGTGTTCAGGACATGGATAAACACCTGGAATCAACACTAGGATCTGGCAACTGTGGTTTGGGACAGGCAGCTTTATGGCAAAGGTGTGCTTGGTAAATGGGAGGCCTTCAAATCAACATTTTGAAAGTAGTAAGCGGGTATGTCAGAATAAAAGGTAAAGATAGAAACTGTAGGGAAACTCGGATTGCAAGAGATATTGAGACCCTGGTAAAGCACAAAATGGAATTGCATAACAGGGATAGGCAGTCAGTTTCTTATGGAGTATAAGAAATGCAAGAGAACACATAAGAAATAAATCAGGATGGCTAAAAGATGGCATGAGGTTGCTGTCACAGAAAAGGTGAAGGATAATCCTCAGGGATTCTAGTGATAGATTAAGAGCAAAAGGATTGCAAGGCACAAAGTTGGTCCTCTGGATGACCGGAATGGCAATCCACGTGTGGAACCAAAGCAGATGGGGGAGATCTTAAATATTTTTCAAACTCTATTTACTCAGGAGACGAACAAAGGGTCTATGGGAGTGTGGAAAAGCGGCATTAACCATTTCAACCCTGGGGAAAAAAAACACCCCTCTGGCCACTCACACGCTCAATACCCCTCATCATTTTATACACAAAAAAATGTCTCTAAATATAAACAAGGAAACTATACATTGCACAATCTACTTTTCATGATTCAGTACATCTACACAGACAGGTGTGTAAAAAGGGCCCAACGAATATCAGGGACAAACAGGCCCAATTCATCACAACCTCAAGCTGTTCCTGCTGCTACCATCCAGGAAACGGTACCACAGCAAAAGGACCAACAGGCCCCGGGACATCATCTTCCACCAGGCCATCAGACTGATTAATTCATGTTGATACAATTGCATTTCGATGTTATATTAACTGTCCTATGTGCAAACTATCTATTATAAATGACTATAAATTACACATTGCACATTTAGATGATGTAAGGTAAATATTTCTACTCCTCATGTTTATGAAGTATGTATCTAATAAAGTCAATTCAATTCACCCTCTCCACTATCTGATCTGTCATTCTGGCTCCCATTCCCCCTACAACTTATTTTAACCACATCACCCCCTCCCCTGCTCACTGCCACTAGCAAGTCTTACCACTAGGATATTCGTCCCCTCTTGTTCTGTTCCTCTAACTAATGAATGCCCTATCAGCCTTTTGACTTTCCTCTGCCAGGTAATTCCCCCCAACAGCTTCTAAAGTGGTCCACCTGTTGTTGTGGGGGATGGCCACTAGAGTACTCTGCGATGCCTATTTAACCTCATTCCCCTTCCTGATTCTCACCCAGTTTCCTGTGTCCTGCACCTTGGGAGTAACTCACCTCTCTTCATGTCATATCTATCACCCCCTCCAACTGCTGGATGATCTGGAATTCACCCATTTCAAGTTGCAGCTCCTTAAAGTGCAGGGTTACAAGCTGTAGCTGGATGCACATCTTGTAGGTGAGGGCATCAGGGACACTGGACGTCTCCCCTCCTTCCCTCCAATACCCCTCTAATTTGTAATAATCTCCCCTCTGATTTGTAATAACCAGTGTGCAGATATATCTTGCACTGTGCATTTTTTACCCAGTGACAAGATGTGCACAGTGAATTTTATATAAAGAGGATTTCATTTTAACATCTAGCAAATCACTGTCAATAGGAACTTTGATCTCCTCTGGGTTTGATCGAGTTCATCTGCACTCTCACACAACCTATGTAGCAGGCCTGGAACAGGAAATGGAGGATTTTCTCACCAAAGCTTTTGCACATTGTCCATATGTGGTTTCCTTGCTAAATTACACTTTAAAAAGTCAGATTTCCAAATATCACTCCACTTCTTCCCACTTGCAAATTCTCCAGCAACTTTTGCATCACCAAAATGCAAACAGGCATCACTAGTTTCTGTATTCTACATAAATATTCCCCCTGAACCCTCCCCCAATGACTGACGGTGGTGAACTCAGTGAATGAAATCCCAATGAATATGAAGGGAAGGGCAGTAGTCTGTCTTACTGGAGTCTGGCACATTTGTGATGTGAAAGCTACTTGTTGCCCAGGGCAAAGGTGTTTGATGTCATTACGTACCCAGAGAGAATGGGACAAAACATGTTCTCACCGGTAGAAAAGTCCAGAGCAAGAGGAGGTAGAGGAAGCAACACACACAAAATACTGGAGGAGCTCAGCAGGCCAGGCAGCATCTACGGAAAAGAGTCATAATGCCGATTTTCTCAATTGCTCATGTAAAAGATTTTGTTCCCTTTCTCCGAGTTCCTAATCCTTGCATTTAGATAGCTGGAGCTCAGCTCTGTCTGAGAGATCCATCGGTTCCCATTCCCTCATCAGCCGGGAGCTCCCCGGGGTCCGTGTACGGATCGTGGGGCTGATAGAGAGGGAAGAGGGCAGGACTGTCCCGGGGTTGCTGGTCACGGTGTCCGAAATTCAGATGAATTATCCCGAAATCGGTGTTTAAGATAAAAACACGGAGAATCGCTCTTACCTGCAACCGACATTTTCAAAGGCTTCTGTGTAGTGCGCGCATGCGTGAAACTCAGGGACGGCCTCAGCCTGACGCCTGCGCATTTCAACAGCGCTTCAGCGCCGATGAAATTCTTAACGCATGGCCCTATGGGTAATCACGGTGCCAATAAAGATTTCTGCAAGCACCAGTTCAATGTCCATATCTCATTTTATTTTATCTTGGGTATAGAAAAAATCTGCAGCTGTTTTAACGCAGAAAGCGGCTCCCATAACCAATATACTCAATATCAACGTGTATCTAATGCCAAAGTAAAATGCAGATATAAAACACAGGAGTTTCTGCAGTTGCTGGAAATACAGAGACGCATACACACAAAACAATTTAGAGAGCAACTAAGCAGCGGAGTACACAGGCTAGGCATGCGGAAGGGGCTCTGCCTAAACGTTTTCTATTTATTCCTCTCCAAATTTCTGCCTGATCTGTTGATATCCACCTGTGTTTTGCAGAAATTAACCACCTTTTTTTTCGATCAACCAGTTTCCAAATGCTTCTAATCTTTCACTTTTAACCACATCTTGCTGGTCTTATTCGTCCTCCTCCTCTGGACCCCATTTCTCTCTGGAGCCCCTGATTCAGGCTGGCAACTCTTTTGTTTCTGACTCTGCACCATCGAAGATTCACTCGCTAGTCTGCTGTCAGACTTTAGAGGTGCATTGTGTTACGAGACCGCAGGTTCGTTTACTGTGAGTGTCGCTTTAAGTGGCTGAGTGAGGCGGGGCTGTGACGTCAGACACAAGCTGCGGCAGCGGGAGCGGGAGAGGGAGACAAGCTGTTGGAAATTCAGCGTGTGACTGCTATAGGCTGCAACTCTTCCATGCCCAAAAGGTACGGTTGATCTGATCATCGGCACGCAGTGCACAACGGATGTGTGACTGTCACTTCGTATCATCCATATTTGTGGATTTGCTGGAGTATCCTGTGGTATCACTTTTGTTGTCCCTTACCTGGAATCGGGGTGTTCTGTGGTAACCACTTGAAGACGATATTCCTGTGACTGTCACCTGGTGATATTTCTAATCTTCGGCGACTGTTATTTCGTTTACCCAGCGTTGAATGGGTGTGGAGTTCTTCATAATTGCCTTCTCTCTACATTTCTCTCTACTTTTCCACTCTACCATCTGAAGACTTTAAGCATTGTTTCCCAAGCTTGATAGTTTGGGAGCTATATATACGCATAACACTGTTAACTTCTGTTTATTTCATTTAATCTTTTATATTTGGAGTAGATACTGTTAGGTACCCCATGACGGGTCAAAGATCCAGCAGAAATAGAAAACACCGTTTAGTCTGGTATTGCTATAAACTAATGCTATTTATTAGTAACTCCAGCAATATAAATGCAGATATATCAAACAGGTTATCAATGATTTTATATATATATATATGTGTGTGTGTGTGTGTGTGTGTGTGTGTGTGTGTGTGTGTGTGTGTGTGTGTGTGTGTGTGTGTGGGTGTGTGTGTGTGTAAGTAGGAAAGCCAAGCTCCTTCACGCCTCGGGGTAAATGGATACCGTCTTACGGTGATGAGTGAAGTTCGATTCATTTCGTAGGATTGAGTCGAGTAGTGATGGAGAGAGAGAGAGAAGGAGAGGTTTGAGTCTTCAGGTAAGCTGACGCCGTCGATAGTCCCGTCGTCCTCCGAAATCCTTTGGAAGTCACCAACTGTGACCACTACAAACGGGACCGTTCTTCTGTGGTGGAGTTATTAACCCAGGCGAGGGATGGGCACATGAATAACTCCCCACCGGTCACAGCCTTTTCACACTGCGAGAGCCACTGATCGATGCTCCGGATCGATCTTCCAAAGCCCAACTTTTTCTGTGGACACAACAAAGCTCATTCAGTGTCCAAAACCATGTGTCTGGAGGTCTATCAGCGGACCTCCTACTTATCTCACCGTGCTGAGCCCCAGCTGTCCATCAAACAGTTCCTCCCTTCTCTCTCTGTAAGAACACAGAAGCTGACAGTGTCCTTGTAAAAGTGTAAACAAGCTTGCAGATAAACCGTAACACTCTCTCTCTCCACCTTCCCTCCCTCCCTCTCTCTCTCTCTCTCTCTCTCTCTCTCTCTCTCTCTCTCTCTCTCTCGTTAGGGTCAGGGTTAGGGTTAGGAGGTCTGGAGGTCTATCAGCGGACCTCCTACTTATCTCACCGTGCTGAGCCCCAGCTGTCCATCAAACAGTTCCTCCTTCTCTCTCTGTAAGAACACAGAAGCTGACAGTGTCCTTGTAAAAGTGTCAACACGCTTGCAGAGAAACCATTACACCATCTCCGAGCAGTCTTTCTTTCTCTCTCTCTCTCTCTCCCCTCCCCCCTCTCCCTCTCCCTCTCTCCAACAAGGTGTTCGGTGTTGAACAACAACTCCCTCTCTCTTTTCAAAAACACAGTTCGTAGGTGTAATTCAGGACCCCATCACAATACTAATGAAGAGAGTGGTTTTAACATCGAAACCAGATCTATTGCTGCTGATATGTAACAATTGCAACAACCCAGCTGTCTGAGGCACAATCCTTTAAAATTGGTGAAAATGACCCAAAACGTTGAAAAGAGCGGGTAAGAAGGAGTTTAACCAACTTCGTCCGGAGCCCTGAAGAACGTCACAACCACAGTGAGATCGTCTTATTCAGCCTGGAGAAAATCATGCAGGAAATTCATGCAGGTGTATAAGATGATGAGAGGCATTGGTCGTGTGGATAGCCAGAGGTTTTTTCCCAGGGCAGAAACGGCTAACATGAGGGGGAATAGGTTTAAGCTGCTTGGAAGTAGGTACAGAGGACATGTCAGAACTAAGTTTTTTAAACAAAGAGTGGTGTGTGTGTGGAATGCACCGCCAACGACGGTGGTAGAGGCGGATACAAAAGGGTCTGTTAAGAGACTCTTGGATAGGTACATGGAGCTTAGGAAAATAGATGGCTATGCGGTAGGGTAATTCTAAGCAATTTCTAGAGTAAGTTATATGGTCGGTACAACATTGAGGGACAAAGTATCGATAATATGTTATAGATTTCTGTGATTCTATGACATTCAAGGGAAATCTCCTATCCCACGGAGTGGTGAATAGTTACAACCTGTCATCACAGGGAGGGTGAGAGGGGAACGGCAGGGATAGATTTTCATATACTGATATGGAACAGAAACATGGGCAGGGACCAGCTGGGCGGAGTGGCCTCTCAAGAGAGACACGGGATTTGATACAGAACTGATTTATCTTTCACAGATCCACAATATTAAACACCAGTCTAGTTTAAGGCTAACATCAGCAGAACAGACTCCTCCAATGCTCAGTGACCAGGGTTCAGTCCTGGGTGCGATGAGCAGCCGCAAGAACTGCAGAATCTGACAGTAACAGTCCCTCATGAACCTGCAGCTGGCTTCAGTCACCCTGATGGTGAAACATTTAACACGGAGCTGATTTTAATTTCCTCCCTGATGTGAAGTTGCTGGTGCTGCAAGCAGCTGGGATGATTGAGTAAAACTCTTTGCTCTCTCCGGACAGAAACTTGGCCTCTATTTATTGTGAACTCACCGGAGCATCACAAGGTGGGTTAACTGAATGAGTCTCTCCGCACGCACGGAGCAGGTGAACAGCCGTTTCCCAGTGTGAAGCTGTAGATCTCGGTCTTTGGTCTTGACCCGAAACGTTGACTGCTCATTTACACGGATGCTGCCCGACCTGCTGAGTTCCCCCAGCGTCTTGTACGTGTTGCTTTGACCACAGCATCTGCAGTGTACTTTGTGTTCAAGCGCTGGTGAAATGACAGATACAGCCGAACTAACGTGTTGTTGTGTTCGAGATTCCCATACACAAATCCTTTGACTTTCCTACACTGTTAAAAGTTTACAAAGCAAGTCAGTGGGTGAAGGACAACAATTCAACTGAAATAATTTTAGTCTCCATGGTGCCTTCTAGTTAAAAGACTGTCACATCTCAAAACAATTTAGACGAACAAGATTTCATCTTCTAACTGGCCACAGTTCCGGCATCAGGCACAACATCAAACTCTCTGCTTCCCTCTCTGTATCAAAATGAATCATTCCTCCCCTTCATCAGTCTGTGACTTGGCTCAGTTTGTCTGTCTCCTTCGCATTCTGAGCATGCGCCACACACCCACTGAGATCACATTTTATTGATGGCGTGGCAAAACAGACAGGTACTGGTTTGGCTTTTGGCAGAAAAAGGGTGTGTGTGTGTAATGTTTGGAGAACAATGCTGCACTTTCATACGGGACAATACTAGCCCAGAAGGGTCTTTCACCAGAGCAATGAATAAATTAAAGAATCTGCGAACGGAGGTCAAACAGAATGCAGGGTTTGGACATCAGTTCTTTGATTGGTTAGAAAGTAGACTCGGAGGATGGGGAGCATGGCTGACGAAAATAGCAATAACTCAGTATTATATAGTTGAGCTGTGCGTTTGTGCTGTGCTGCTTTCTTCCTTGTCTCAAATCTCTTGTAGTGCGTGCTGCAACCAAACAATTTCCGATGCTCGTGGCAATTACTGAAGCAAGCTCAGTGGAGAAAGAAACACCGAAAATGTCTCGTTACAGCCTACAACACCTGCAGGATGGACAAGAGCAAAACGACAGTGTGGGAGTAGATTGTAAGGGCTTCTGAGTCTTTTTCCCTGTCTCAGGTACAGAGGGACAGGCTTTTGGCTCAGCGGCCCAGGGTAACAGGGAGAAAATACTTTTGGGGTCTTGGACCAAGAAAATTATAGTTTAACCCGAGATTTGAGAATAGGTGCTTGAGTTTATTGGGGCTTTTGTGCACAGACTCTTAGTCTTCTTTCTCTGTGTGAGACCCTCACCCGTACTGGGTCTCAAAGGGGGGATATATTGGAGTATAAAAGTATAAATTTTGCTGTACTATGAAGTCAGTTTTGAAACTTGCTATTTGCTATGCATGTATCCAATTGAATGTAAAATGTGTTAATAAGAGTTAGCTCAAGAGATATAGTTTAGAACGTAATTAAGTCACATAACCCTAGGACTACTATTTGCTATGCATATACCCAATTTAGTAGGAGACTGAAATCTTAAGAATGTAGAAGGCAATGGTGTGTTAATGAGAGGTAGCTAAGAGATGTAGATTAGAACATGATTAAGTCAATTGATACGAACAATGGTAGCGGGAATAACGTGAGGTACGTGTAATACGCAACTATAGGTCGATTACATATGCTAATACAACTGGACCAGGAGATTGCTATAAAAACTGCTGTGTCCGAGGATCGGTGGGCAATCAGCGACTAGCTCAATGACTGTCTCGGCTTTGATTTGCAAATTAAAGTTTAACACTTCTTGAAGAATCTTCTGCGTCTCTTGGTCATTTCTGAGGCACGAAAAAGCACGACATGACTAGAGACTTACTGATTATTATGACCCGGCATTTGACGGTGGTAAACTCAGAGTCAGCAATGGTATTGACCCTCGGGAGTAGGTGATTAGGCTTCTTCGTTGGAGATCGATAAACTGCCCGTAGTGTGTGGCTGGATGAGTGGGTCGTTTTCAGACTGGAAGGAGGTAGCGTTTGGAGTACCCCAGAGATCAGTCCCTGACCACAAATGTTCACAGTTTAATGTCCTGGCGGAGGCAGCGAGATATGAGATGTCCCAGTCTGCTGGTGAGGCAGAAAGAGTGGAGTTGGGGGAGGGGAGGCTATTCACATGCAATTTCGTAGCTTTGCAATCAGTACATAGTGCACTGTGGGGCTGCAGTGGCGGGTTCCAATCTGCTAATTAATCAATGTTGGCAACACCACTTTGATCGCACGAATCCCAAACAATAACGAGGGCACCCCGACACAGTGCTGTCAAGAAAACAACCTCTCCCTCATTGTGACAAAAACAAATGAGCTGGTTGTGGATTATAGGAGGAATGGAGACAGGGAGCAAATTCAACATTTCCAAGTCTGTTATTGACACAAAATGCACATTTTAATATTGATCATGACACAATGTATTTTAAATATTGTTAATGACATAAAACATATTTTTATAGATTGTCACAGACAGAGAATCGTATGATTTGTGTTCCGTGTGTTATCTGAATGTACTTGCCTGTGATACTGCCACAAGTCAGTGTTTCTCTGTACCTGTACCTTCCCGCACTTGTGCACTTGGCAATAAATTCAACAGGACCTGAGAAATCTCAGTGAGATTTGATTAGTGATGATCATCTTGGCAGCTCAGTAGGTCGAATGTATGAGACAGTACACTGTTAAATGCAAAACCCTGAACAGTGTTGATGATCAGAGGGATCTTAGACTCCAATTTCATCGCTCCCTGAGAGAGACTGCACAGATTGATCGGGTGGTTAAGAAGGCAAATTACATGGTTGTCTTTATTAGTTGAAGCATTGAGTTCAAAAGTCAGGAAGTTGTGTTGCGGCTGTTCCGAGCCTGCGGTCGTACTGTGACTGTTTCTTTAAGAGCGTCGGCGTGAGGAGGCGGGACTGTGACGTCAGTCACAGGCTGACAGCGCTGACTGTGGACTGAACCATAAGAGAGAGAGAGAGAGAGATCTGCAGACAGGCAGTCGGCCAGTCTAAAGAGAGAGAGGGAGACTGGAAAAGCTGATAGCTTCAGTTAGGCGCAGCCGAGGCTTGTAATTCTCCTCTGCCCACAAGAGTGGGTTGATCATCGGTACACGGAACCACAACGAATTTGTGTGGCTGTCACTTCGTATAATCCATAGGAGTGGAGTTTGGAATATCTTGTGTTAACCCTTGCCTGGGTATGCTGTGTGGCAACCTCTGGTATTCCTGTGACAGGTCACTTTCGCTGATAACTCGTATGTGACGGATTCAACGGATAAGAACTTCGTCGACGGTTATTTTGATATAACGGCCTTTTCTCTACGTTTCACCCTGGATTACAAATATCTCTCTCCCATCATTTATTCCGTGGATTACTGAACTTTCCTACTTTACCATCTCAGGACTCTGAGCTTTGTTCCCTCAGGCTCGATAGTCTGGGAGTTATATTTACACATATATACACATAACACTGGTAACTTTCCTTTATTTCGTTAAGTTACAATTTTGTAAGTAGATACTAATAAAGAGAGTGGTTTTAACATCAAAACCAGACTCCAGTGTGAACTCTATTGCTGCTGGTTCGTTTCTAAAACGTTACAGTTCGTAACACAGTTTTATAAAACTAGTTAGACCACATCTGGAGTGTTTCATACAGTTCTGGTCGCCCCCATTCCCGTAAGGATGTCGGGGCTTTGGAGAGGGCGCAGAAGAGGTTTACCAGAATACTGCCCGGATTAGAGGGCATGAACTGTAACGAGAGGCTGGACAAACTTGCGCTGTTTTCTCCAGAGCGGCGCAGGCTGGGGTGAGACTGGATGGACGTTTATAAGATTACGAGAGGAATAGATAGAGTGGGCAGACGATATATTTTTTTTCTGGGGGTTGAAATGTCTAATACATTTAAGGTGAGAGGAGGTGTGAGCGGCACAGAGTAGTGGGTAACTGGAGTCATTGCCTGCGGTGGGAGACCAAACCGGTCACGTGATCCAGTTTCCTCCTCACGTTTTTCCGCAGATCTGCAGCATCTGCGGGTCACTGCTCTACATGTACGGGTAGCTTCATCTTTCGCCCGTACAGACAAGGCAATGTGATACGGATCTGTTATGTCCTCTCGTTGTGGTGGAGAATATGTTTTTTTCTGCAATATTTTCAGCATGTTTCATTCCACTGTGTTTACCTGCTAAGTGCAGCCGATGTTTCTGGTTGTCTGACCCATTTATGTGAGAATTAAGCCTTTTCTGTTTATCTGAACTTCTCATAAATGTGTACAGTTCAGTTAAGCTTTACTCCACAATTTCCAAAGTAGCAACCCAGTCAGTCAAATAGTCGACACAATTAAAATAGTTTATTACATCATTTTTTTCATTTTGTACCATTTATATCATTTAACTATGTAATACTTTTATTTCTTATATTAAATCACAATTGTTAAAATCCATTGTTATGATTTAGGTTCTACTGCTGCCGCAGGGACAACGAATTTCATAACATGTGCCAGTGCTATTAAACCTGATTCTGATATTGATATGGGAGATCCACCACCGGTCACCTGATCCCAGTTCCCGCAGATCGTAATGTGAGATTGAAGCCTTCTCCATTTATGTGCATTCCACAGAAATGACAACAGTTCAGTTTCCTTCTGAGGTTCCAGAGCAGAAGCTCAGTCTGTCTAATATTTCCACACAATTAAAATGAGAAATTTGTTTATTCGTATCATGTACTGAACTTCCAATGAAAATCTTGCCTGACGTATCATCCACACAGATCGATACATTACAACAGTACATTGAGCTGATATACGACAGAACAATAACTGTAACAAAGCATTATGGCTGCACAGAAAGTGCAGTGCAGATAGACATATGGTGCAGGGTCACGTCGAGTTACACTGTGAGGCCGATTCCATTTTATCATTCATTTGGCTTGTAACTGCAGACAAGAAGCCGTCCTTGAGCTTGTCATTGCTAATAACTGCAGCTCTTCTTTTTTCTCACTTTCTCGTGGAACTAGACAGGGATGTCCATTAAGCCCTTTATTGTTTAATCCTGTATTGGAGCCTTTAGCTATAACACTACGTGAAGCTAAAAATATTGATGGTATCTCTATGAATGGAACCATACATAAGATTTCTCTTTATGCAGATGACCGTTTGGTTTTTATTTCAAATCTTGAGGAATCAATTCCTAATTGTTTGGAAACACTTAAAAGATTTCGGTAAATTTTCAGAATATAAACTTAACGAATAAAAGCGAATTGTTTCCATTAAATGTCCCTGTTAGTATATATGATGATACTCCTTTTAGAATTGTTAATACATTTAGATATTTAGGTATTATAATTACTAAAAAATATAAAGATCTCTATAAAGCGAATGTAGTTCCTTTAATGGACTCCATGAAACAACTTTTGATTTTATATATTTTCCAAAATATACCTATCTTTTTAACTAAAAAAGAATTCGATCAAATTGACTCTCTTATTTCTTCCTTTATTTGGAACAATAAGAGACCAAGAATTAATAAGTATCATTTACACAAATCTAAAAAAGATGGTGGACTTGCACTTGCTATTTTAAGACTGTATTATTGGGCTGTGAATATTACACAATTATATTTTTGGTTATATTGGCTTGATAAGAACCAAAAATCATTATGGGATGATTTGGAATTAGAAGCTGTTAAACAATTTTATTTAACTTTTATTTTAGGAGCTCCATTACCTTTACAGCTCTCTAAAATTCCAAATTTAAATCATAACCCGGTTATTAAACTATCCCTACGGATTTGGGTTCACTTTCGTAATTATTTTAAAAAGTTTAATCAATTTACGTTGTATAGTTTTTATATCGAAACCTTTCATTTAAACCTTCAACAACTGAACCCACTTTTCTCCGATGGAAAAATAGAGGGATCCATTCTTTTACATTTATTTTGTGATGGTCGATTGATGACCTTTGAAGAGTTAATTTTCTCTCGCCCATACACATTTTTTGCAATATGTTCAGGTGAAACATTTTTTACAACAATGTTTACCTAAGTTTCCATATTTACAAGAATCTGATTTGTTGGATACCATTTTGAAATTGAATCCCTTAGTGAAAGGTTCCATTAGCAGAATTTATAATTTATTTTTGTTGCAAGAAGAGAACCTATCACTAAAGATTAAACAAGATTGGGAGAGAGAACTTAATATGACCTTTGTTAATGAAGATTGGCTTCGAGACTTGAACAACGTAAATACTTCTTCTATATGTGCCAACCATTGTTTAGTTCAATTTAAAATCGTTCACAGTTATTATTTAACAAAGGAGAGATTATCGAAAATATTTCCTAGTATAGACAAATGCTGTGACTGATGTACAACTGAAGTAGCTACTTTGTCACATATGTTTTGGTCATGTTTTCATTAAAATCGTTTTGGAAATCTGTATTTTCTACGATTTCTAAAGCTCTGAAAATTAATTTATAACCTAATAGATTGACTGTTTTATTTGGAATTTTGGAATAGTTCCACATCATATTCAGGGTTTTTCATCTTGAGATCAATATGTAATTGCATTTGTTACACTACTGACAAGAAGGGCTATTTTATTAAACTGGAAAGATATTTCTTCCCCAACATTAATTGAATGGTTATCTCAAGGAATGTTATGTCTTAGCTTGGAAAAAATTAAAAGTAGAACTTCTGATCCTCGATTCGATTTTGAAAGAAGATGAGGTTCTTTTGCCAAATATTATCATTTAATTTGAATTACTTTATATGGTTTCCTTCCAATTTTATTTTTTCATAAATATGAAATGGCGGTTGATGATTTAATTTATATTTAGATGATGGTCAGACGTATCGCTCGGGGGTTTGATTTGCTATGAGTGATGAACAGACCTGATGGACAATGGGGTACAGTGTTAGCAACCCCCTCCTGAGAACCAGGAACTATTACTGTTGCTATGCTGACCATGAGAAAGAGAGACGGAAAAAACAAGAACATCGGCGACAAATAAGAGCGAGGTGGAAACTGCTGATTAACCGTATTGTGACTCCTTTTTTGAATTATTTACTCTTTCGCTGCTAGGACAATAATTTGCTCATAAACATTCCTCAGTGGATTGAAGGAGTGGCCTTATTTGATGGACACAGTCATTCAGGAGTGATGGATAGCTGAGTCCCCGTGAGGAGGGATAAAAGACATGTCTGGAGAGACGCCCTCCAGACACGTCAGTGAACAATGATTGAGTGTTGGAACCCACAAGAATGGTGGGGGCTTCAGAGACCGAAACAGGAGATCGGTCAGTAAAGCTCACAGTGTTAAAGCAGGGCCGGTGGGAACTTGTGTGTGTGTCCACTCATGCCAGAGTGACGAGTCCACCACAGAAGAACGGTCTTGCAGAAGGACGGAGAGGTCATAACTGAATGACCACACCGATACGACGGATTAAGAAAGCAAAGGAAGGTTTGCCTGACTGTAGCTGTGACATCTCTCTCTCTCTCTCTCTCTCTCTCTCTCTCTCGCCAACGATTACAATATAACAACCATAACTACATCAGCACTTAAGAACTGAAATTAACTTAATACTTTTCTATGACAATTTATTTACCCCAAGACAACGATAGAGCTTGTTTATTATTGATTATTATTATTCCTACACTTCTAGGTTTATTACTGCTAACTTGTTTTGTATGTATATTAGCATTAATGATATGCTTTTGCTTATTTTTTTTATTAATAAGCACCTTTAGTACAGTACCACCAGACTCCAACGAATTCTTCTTTCATTGCTAATTGGACACCCAGTTAAGAGGTACGTAAAAGATTCCTAATGGATTGGTTTTTCCTTTTTTGTAGTTAGTGGTTTTTTTTTTTCGGAATTAGATGGAGTTATTGTTTTCTCCTTCTTTTTATATATAACTTCAGGAGATTAGTCAGAGGGAGGGCTGCAAAGTTCTTACTATAATATCCATCCATTCCCAGAAACCTTCTAAAAGCCTTTTTAGCAGTCAGAATAGGAACTTGAGAAATTGCCTGGACTTTTGCCCCAACAGGAGCCAACTTGTTTTGACCAACAAAATAGCCAAGACAGGTCACAGTGGCATGGCCAAATTCACTCTTAGCCAAGTTACCTGTAAGGCTGGCCTGGGAAAACCTGTCAAACAGCTTTTCTACTGCAGAGATACACTCTTCCCAAGTGTCACTCCCTGTGACTAAGTCATCAATATAGGTATCTGTGTGTTCTAACCCTCGAATTACAGAATCAATCATTCTCTGGAATGTTCCTGGAGAATTTTTCCTTCCAAAAGTCAAAACACTGTATTTACACAAACCTAATGGTGTCGCAAATACAGAAATTTCTCTACCTCTGTCCATCCATGGAACACACCAATACCCTTTCAACAGATATATCTTTGTAAGAAATTATCTATTCCAACCTTATCGATGCAATCATCTACCCTAGCGATAGGATAGGCATCTGTTTTTTGTTACTGCATTAACCTTCCTATAATCAGTGCAAAATCTAACACAACCGTCAGGTTTGGGCACAATAACGCAGGGTGAGCTCCAATCTGATGCTGAAGGACTATTTTTCAGCATATATTCAATTCCTTGCTCAGCCAATTTACACTTTTCTATGTTCATGCAATATGGGTGTTGTTTAATCGGTTTGGCTTGACCAATATCTACATCCTGTACTGCGACCGTGGTTTGCTTGGGAACATCGGGAAATAAATCTTTAAACTTCAGAATTAATTCCTTCAGCTGTTGTTGTTGCTTTGTCTGCAGCTGAGCCAACTTGTTGTGAATGTTTTCTGGAACAACCGAGTTCATTAGCCTAACTGGGACCACGTTTGGCTTGTGAAAATTCTCAGATGTGTCGATTGTTTCATTCTCAGGGTTGCCAGATTCATATGTTTTGACAACAACACTCACAGATAGTGCCTGCCTGTCAAAATAAGGCTTTATCATATCTATGCGTACTACCTGTGTTAGCTTACGTCGGTCGGGTGTTTTAATAACATAATTCACAACATTAATTTGAGAGACTATCACATACGGTCTATTGAATTTCGCCTGAATGCAGGTATAAACCACAGTGGGGCCACTGGGTGACCTGATTAGGTTTACACACAACTTGACAAATGTGACAAGTTCTGCAAAAGGTCACAACATCTTTCTCAAATTAGGAATTAGTAGAATTATTTCATAATCCTGTTTACAGTTTTATTCACTCCAAAAAGGCGACCTAAGGGCATACTGTGGGCCACATTAAAACTTCAGCCCTATAAGCTTCAGGAACTACAACTTGGTGAACAATTGCCCATTCCTCACTCGCTGGAATAGCAGGAGGCCCTCACTTCCTCATTAACACTCCGTCCTTGAGATAATACCCTCCTGGCACTTTCTTAATCTCATCATCTGACAGAGTTGTTTCTTTTAAAGCTTCAATCTAAGGTTCTCAGTTCTGTTCTGCTATAAACTCCTTCCGAGGCAGGCATAAATCTTCCTCATCAGACTTACTACCTGAATCCTGTTGAAACAATGAAGGCAGAAAAGTCGCTGACAAGTCATCATAACCTGAATCCGGATTTTGGCTATCATGGGTATGAGAATCATGCTGCACAGAACCGTCTGCGTCGGCAGACTTTTTAGCCATACTTCGAGTTACTGCGCAGGAAGGATAAATGTTAAAATCCATCTGTGGGTCGTCAGTGGTTGGCTTAGTTGTCAACAGCACTGCAGGAACAACTTTACCATATGCCAGGTCATTCCCTAACAGCAAAGTAGCACCTTCCACCGGTAAACTGGAGCATAATCCGATCTCAACAGGTCCCGAAACCAACCCTGACTGTAAAGTTACCTTGTACAACGGCACAGAAACCATGCCGCCCCCAATGCCTTTAATAAGATTTACCTCACTGATGTCAGTCTATTCACCAAACTTTTGAACGCTGTCTAATATAAGTGACTGAGAAGCCCCAGTAACTGGAAGAATTTTCACTGGTACCGGGGTTGACCCTTCCTTTACTAATACAAACCCATCTGACATAAAATGATCGAATCCCTTCTTATCTCGGTCAGAACTCAGTCCTTAACTGAACCTCAACAGAATGTTCAGAACCCTGTGGGTTTATAGCTGCTTCAACATATTGAATACAGGCATTTCGGACTGCCTCCTGTTCCTTTTTCTTCATCAGGACGGAACAATTAGCCATCATATGTCCAGCTTTCTTACTCTGGGTAAACTTGACCTAGTGGGTTAAAGCAAACATTTGCTAATCTAGCAGACTCCTGCAAAGTGGCAGCATCCTTTTCATCTAAATACGTCTGTATGTCATCAGGGACGCAGCCTTAGAATTCATCAATTAAAACCAACTCTTTCAAGCTGTTAAAATCATCATTTATATTTTTACATGTGCACCAGTGGGTAATACACACAAACTTCTCATAAGCAAATTCCATATAAGTCCGGTTCACAGATTTCCTCAAATTCATGAACGTTTGCCTGTATGATTCTGGGACCAACTCATAAGCTTTGAGCACAACCTGTTTCACTTTGTCATAATCAGCTGCTTCATCAACAATGAAAGCAGAATAGGTTTGCCGAGCCTCCCCCTTAATCACACTTTGTAAGAGATTAGGCCAATTTTTTTTTGTCTTGTTAAGAGGAGTTGTGGTTTTTTGATTATATTTATAACAGCGTAACTTTATACTTCGTCAAGTCACTTTTATTGTCATTTCGACCATAACTGCTGGTACAGAACATAGTGAAAATGAGACAACGTTTTTCAGGACCATGGTGTTACATGACACAGTAAAAAAAACTTATCTGATTTTCACAATATATACTTTTATTTGCTGTTTATACGTCTTTTGTGTTATCTGTTTCCTAACACCTCCTCTGATTTGTATTTTTTATTGGAAAATCAATAAAAAGATTGAAAAATTAATGAAATGAGAATAGGCCAACCCTCTTGGCATGTTTAAACTCTGAGCAACCTTCTCAAAACGCTGAAAGTATTTAACAACCTCTGCCTCGTCAAACGCAGGTACCAATTTAACTTCCCGACTGGCCTCAAACTTATCACCAGAATACCTTTCCTGCAATCTTTCTATCCTTTCCAGCTCGGCAGCCTCTGCCTTTCTGCTTCCTCGCTCTGTTTTTCTGCCTCTCTATCCTCAAATTGCCTCTGCCTTACTGTAGCTTCCATCTTTAATTTTTCTAAGTTCTACTGGAGCTCAAGCTCACGAGGTTTACTTTCAGGAAACACCTCCAACTCCTCCACTTTAAACACACCCTCAGATACATAATGTTCAGCTATTATTCTCTGCATCTGTTCCCTCCTCATTGTCAATTTCACCTTACAAGTTTTAACTTTTTAGCAATACTGAACAACTCAATCCGTCTGGCATCCTCCAATGCCTCAGAGGTTGGCGCTTCCACAAACCTATCATCATCCGCTGCTGATTTTCCACACACAAATAAATCAAGTGGGATTTCCCCAATGAAATCGATAATAGATCAATCAATACGCCCCAAATTTGTTCATATTTCGGATGCAGGCCCCGATTTTATTACGAACCATGACACTTTAGAAACAAACCAGCTGCAATAGAGTTCACACTGGAGTGTGGATTGTATGTAAAAAATACTTTCTTTATTAGTATTTACTTACTATATAGCAACTTAAGCAAGATAAATAAAAGTTAACAGAGTAATGTGTATATATGTGTGTAAATGTAAGTCCCAAACTATTGAGTTTAGGGGAATCAAGGCTTGGAGTCTTGAGATGGTAAAGTATGAAAGTTTAGTTCATTCATGGAATAGGTGATGTGAGAGATATTTGTAATCCAGGGTAAATGTCGAGAGAAGGCAATTATGTCGAATTCTACAGGTTCCATGGTGGTAAAACGAGAGAACAGTCACTGTAGATTTTATCCATCGTAATTCCAAATCCACATACAAATGATCACGGAAAGTGACTTGTCACAAGGCGTTTTGTCTTCAAGCGAATTACCACACCACAGCCAGGCAAGGGTTAACACATCAGTGGTCTTCACAGGATATCCCAAATCAGATCCGCTCCTATGGATCAAACGAGGTGACATCCACACATTCGATGTATATTATGCTGAATCGATAATTAACCCACCCTTGTGGGCATAGTAAAGTCACAAATAGTGACCCTTGGCCACAAGCTCCTTTGTTTCGACTGTTCCATTTTATCCTCCTTCATTTCTGTCTGACTCTGAGTGTCTGTGTCCTCGGTTAATACTAATCAAGCTGCGAGCGACTTAAACAAGCTGCAAGTCAGACTCTCTCTCTCTCTCTCTCTCCCCCCCCCCTCTCTCTCCCTCTCGCTCTCTCTCTCTCTCTCCCTCTCTCCCTCTCTCTCTCTCTCTCGCGCTCTCTCTCTCTCCCTCTCTCTCTCTCACTCTCTCTCGCGCTCTCTCTCTCTCTCCCCCCTCTCTCTCTCTCTCTCTCTCTCTGTCTCTCTCTCCCTCTCTCTCTCTCTCACTCTCTCTCTCTCCTTCTCTCCCTCTCTCTCTCTCTCTCTCTCTCTCTCTCTCTCTCTCTCTCTCTCTCTCTCTCTCTCTCTCTCTCTCTCTCTCTCTCTCTCTCTCTCTCTCTCTCTCTCTCTCTCTCTCATAAAATAACAGACCACAGCAAACGAAACCTAGGGATTCATAACAACGACCAGTCCCTAGTGTGACCTGACTGTTGTGCCAGTAGTTCGGATGACTGAATGAATCCGTTTGCACATTCTTAGCAGCTGAACGGCCTCTCCCCAGTGTGAACTCGCTGATGACTCAGTAGGTCGGATGAATAAGTGAATCTCTTTCCACATTCTGAGCAAGTGAACGGCTTCTCACCACTGTGAGCTCGATGATGAACCAGTAAGTTGGATGACTTAGTGAATCTCTTTCCACAGACGGAGCAAATGAACGGCTTCTCCCCAGTGTGAACTCGCTGATGACTCAGTCGGGTGGATGAGTGAGTGAATCCCTTCCCACAGACCGAGCAGGTGAACGGCTTCTCCCCAGTGTGAGTTCTCTGATGACTCTGTAGGTGGGATAACCGAGTGAATCCTTTCCCACAGACTGAGCAGGTGAATGGCCTCTCCCCAGTGTGAACTCGCTGGTGTGTCTGCAGGTTGCATGACAGAGTGAACCTCTTCCCACATTCTGAGCAGGTGAACGGCTTCTCACCAGTGTGAGCTCGATGATGAACCAGTAAGTTGGATGACAGAGTGAATCTCTTCCCACAGACGGAGCAGGTGAACGGCTTATCCACAGAGTGAACTCGCTGATGACTCTGTAGGTGGGATGACTGAGTGAATCCCTTCCCACAGACTGAGCAGGTGAATGGCCTCTCCCCAGTGTGAACTCGCTGATGACTCAGTAGGGTAGATGAACGAGTGAATCTCTTCCCACATTCTGAGCAGGTGAACGGCCTCTCCCCAGTGTGAACTCGCTGATGACAGAGTAGGTCGGATGAACGAGTGAATCTCTTCCCACATTCTGAGCAGGTGAATGGCCTCTCTCCAGTGTGAACTCGCTGATGACTCAGTATGTCGGAAGAATGAATGAATCTCTTCCCACATTCTGAGCAGGTGAACGGCTTATCCCCAGTGTGAAATCGTTGATGACTCTGTCGGTGGGATGACTGAGTGAATCCCTTCCCACATTCTGAGCAGGTGAATGGCCTCTCCCCAGTGTGAACTCGCTGATGACTCAGTAGGTAAGATGAACGAGTGAATCCCTTCCCACAGTCCGAGCAGGTGAATGGCCTCTCCCCAGTGTGAATTCGTTGGTGTCTCTGTAGATGGGATGAGTGAGTGAATCCCTTCCCACATTCTGAGCAGGTGAATGGCTTCTCCCCAGTGTGAACTCGCTGATGAATCACTAGATGGGATATCTGTCTGAATCCCTTTCCACATTCTGAGCAGGTGAACGGCTTTTCCCCAGTGTGAACTCGCTGATGACTCTGTAGGTTGGATAACTGAGTGAATCTCTTTCCGCAGTCCGAGCAGGTGAATGGCCTCTTCCCAGTGTGAACTCGCTGATGACTCAGTAGGGTGGATGAGTGAGTGAATCCCTTCCCACAGACCGAACAGATGATCGGCTTTTCCCCAGTGTGAATTCTCTGATGACTCAGTAGGCTGGAAGACCGAGTAAATCCCTTCCCACAGTCCGAGCAGGTGAACGGCCGCTCCCCGGTGTGAACTCGCTGGAGCGCCATTAGGTGAGATAACCGAGTAAATCCCTCCCCACAAATTCAGCAGATGACCGGCCTCTGCCCGGTGGAAACGGACTGTTCTGTCCACAGGTGGGATGACAGACTGAATCTCCTCTCACACAAAGAACAGGTGAATGTTCTTGCCCAGCGTGAATTTGCTGATGTAACTTCAATTGAGGTGACCGAGTGAATCTACTCCCACTGTCTGAGCAGGTGAACGGCCTTTCTCCTGTGTAAAATGACGGGCGTGCCAGTTGGTCAGATGACCTAGTTGAAGCCTCCCCACAGTCTGAGCAGGAAGGACGGTCAACTTCACTTTATAAATATCTAGATCGAGACAGCAAAATTGGCGTGCCGTGTTTGAGATTCCTGGAGACAAATTCCTTCTCGCTTTTAACCTGAAAAAAAGATTTACAAAATCCATCAATGGGTGTAGAACAATATTTCAGATGAGATCACTTTAGTTTCCAAGGTATGATCTGACATCACACTGTTACATTGAGGTTCAACCCAAGTTGGACAGAGAAATCATCTCCTGACTGGGCACAGTGCTGGTATCTGGAATGACCATCAAACTGTCTGATGTCCTTCCTGTCTCGATAAGAATGGGGCATTTCTGCCATCTCCAATTCGTGACGTGGCTCAGTTTGACTCTCTCCGTGGGTATTATCCCCATTTCCCACTGAGCTGCATGGGTTCCTGGCGCCACAGTAACTGAAATTCTCTCCCGGTATTAGACTTTGTTGACATACAGCTGGGATTTTCTTTTACCTGCTGTCAATTTAAAGTTCCCACAGTTTTAAAGCTTTCTGAAGATTCCCTGCCCGGATGAATGGTTGGTCCGCACAGCTGATAAAATGATTTAGAAGAATAATAGCATTATTTCATGTTCTTGTCACAGAATCATAGAAAGGTACAACACAGAAACAGGCCCTTTGTTCCATCTAGTTTATGATGATCTACTTAAGCTGTCTGTTCCCATACCCCTACCATCCAGGTACCTATACAATCCTCTTATATTTTGAAGTTGAGCACGCATGCACCAGTTAGGTTGTCTGCTCATTCCACACCTGGATGATCGATGTTTAAAGAAGTATCCCCTCATAATCGCCTTAATGTTTCACCTTTCACTCTTAATCCATGGCCTCTGGTTATCGTTCCACCCAATCTCAGTTGGAAAAGCCATTTTTGAAAAATGAAAAAGCTTCCATTTACCCCATGTATAACCCTCATAATTTTGGTACACCTCCATCAAATCTTCTCACAATTCTTCTACATTCCAAGGAATAAAGTCCTGACCTGTTCAATCTTTCCTAATAACCCAAGTCTTCTCGACCTGGCAACATCCTTGTGAATTTTCTCTAAACTCTTTCAAACTCTTTTACATCTTTCATGTAGGTACGTGAACAGAACTGCACACAGTACTCCAAATTACGGCTCACCAATGTCTTCTTCAAGTCAACATAACATCCATTTATTGTTTTCAGTTCTTTGGTTCATGAAGGCCAATGGGCTGATTTTTTTTTATCCCATCACTATCTAACAGTGATACCAGTTTCAGTGAATTAAGAACTTGTATTCCCAGGTCTCTTTCTTCTACAAAACTCCTCCGTGCCTAACCAGTCACTGTGAGAGTCCTCCATTGGTAGATCATACCAAAATGCAAAACCTCACACTTGTCTGCAGTAAATACCTTTTTCCATTACTTAATCCATTTTCCCAGCCGGTCCAGATCGCACTGCAAGCCATGATAGTCTTCCTCACTGTCCACTACACCACTAGTCTTGGTGTCATCTACAAATCTACTGATCCGGTTAAACACACCATTATCCAGATTCTTGATATAGATGACAAACAACATCAGATCCAGCACTGATCCCTATGGCTCACCACTAGTCCCTGGCCACCGATCAGAGAGGCAACCATCTGCTACCACACTCGGGCTTCTCCCAAAGACAGTGTCTCATCCAATTTACTATCTCGTCTTGAATGCTGAGTGACCGAACCTTCTTGATCAAACTCCCATATGAGACTTTGTGAAGTGCCTTCCTAACGTCCATGTAGACAACACCCACTGCCTTGCCTTCATCTACATTCCCGATAACTTCCTCGAGAGACTCTATAAATTGGCTAGACATGACCTACCATGCACAAAGCCATGCTGTCTATCTTTAATCAGCCCACATCTGTCCAAATACCTTTATCTGGTTCCTGCATATACTTTTCTATAACTTTCCGATTACTGATGTCAAGCTCACCAATGTACAATTTCATAGATAATTTTTAGCGTCTTTCCTAAACAGCAGAAGAACATTGGCTGTCCTCCAATCCTCCAGTAGCACACCTGTCACTAAGGATTATTTAAATATCTGTGCTTGGGCCGCTACAATTTCTGCACTTGTCTTCCGCACGGTCACAGGGAACAACTTGTCAGGCCCTGGGGATTGATCCACACTAATTTAGACAATAGACAATAGGTGCAGAAGTAGATCATTCGGCCCCTCGAGTCTGCACCGCCATTCTGAGATCATGGCTGATCATTCACTATCAATACCCAGTCCCTGCCTTGTCCCCATATTCCTTGATTCCCCTATCCATCAGATATCTATCTAGCTCCTTCTTGAAAGCATCCAGAGAATTGGCCTCCACCGTCTTCCGATGTAGTGCATTCCACACCTGCACAACTCTCTGGGAGAAGAAGCTCTTCCTCAACTCTGTTTTAAATAACTGACCTCTTATTCTCAATCCATGCCCTCTGGTACTGGACTCTCCCAACATCTGGAACATATTTTCTGCCTCAATCCGATCAAATCCTTTAATTAGCTTAAACGTTTCAATCAGATCCCCTTTCAATCTCCTCAATTCCAGCGTGTACAAGCCCAATCTCTCCAATCTCTCTGCGTAAGACAGCCCTGCCATCCCAGGAATCAACCTAGTGAATCTACGCTGCACTTCCTCAACTGCCAGAATATCCTTCCTTAAACCTGGAGACCAAAACTGTACACAATATTCCAGGTGTGGTCTCACCAGGGCCCTGTACAAATGCAAAAGGACATCCTTGTTCTTGTATTCAATTCCCCTTGTAACAAAGGCCAACATTCCATTTGCCCTCTTCACTGCCTGTTGCACTTGCTCATTCACCTTCATTGTCTGGTGAACTAGGACTCCTAGGTCTCTTTGCATTTCTCCCTTACCTAACTCTACACCGTTCAGACAATACTCTGCCCCCTTGTTCCTGCTTCCAAAGTGGATAACTTCACATTTATTCACATTGAATGACATCTGCCAAGTATCTGCCCACTCACTCAGCCTATCCAAGTCTCCCTGTATTCTCCTAACGTCCTCTTCGCATGTCACACTGCCACCCAGTTTAGTATCGTCAGCAAACTTGCTGATATAGTTTTCAATGCCCTCATCTAAATCATTGACATAAATCGTAAAGAGCTGTGGTCCCAATACAGAGCCCTGTGGTACCCCACTAGTCACCTCCAGCCAGTCCGAGAAACACCAATTCACTGCTACCCTTTGCTTTCTATCTGCCAACCAGTTTTCTATCCATGTTGAAACCCTGCCCCCAATGCCATGAGCTCTGATTTTACTCACCAATCTCCTATGTGGCACCTTATCGAATGCCTTCTGAAAATCTAGGTATACAACATCCACTGGCTTACCCTCGTCTAACATCCTTGTTACACCCTCAAAAAACTCCAACAGATTAGTCAAGCATGATTTGCCCTTGGTAAATCCATGCTGGCTCGGCCTAATCCTATTTCTGCCATCTAGATGTGCCACTATTTCGTCCTTAATAATGGACTCAAGCATCTTCCCCACGACTGACGTTAGGCTAACAGGGCGATAGTTCTCCGTTTTCTCCTTCCCTCCCTTCTTGAAAGGTGGGATAACATTAGCCATTCTCCAACCTTCAGGAGCTGATCTTGCAACTGAATTTGCCTTAAGACAGCAAACGCCTCCACCTCTGAAATCTGTACAGGGTCCATGAAGTTCATGCAGCTTTGCTTCACTTCTATAGAATCTGTGTCCATCTCCTGTGTAAATACGGATGCGAAAAAGCTCCCCCACATCTGTTTTGTCTCCTCATATGGCTTACCATTCTGATCTTCCAGAGGAATAATTTTTTCCCTTGCAATCCTTTTGCTCATAACATTTCTGCAGAATCCATGAGGATTCTCCTTCACCTTGTCTGCTGGGGCAACCTCATGCCTTCTTTTATTTCTTTCATAAGAGTTCAATTGAATTTCATGTAGTTCATAAGTGCCTCATTTATTCCTCTTTGCCACTACATGGTCTGAACGTCCTTTTATTGATCTGGGAGAGGAAAGCCAAAGGGGTGATAGAGCTACATGCTGGGAGCTGGGGTAGGTAGGGGTAAACTAAAGTTGCAGGGGAATGGGAGTCTGAATAACAGAACAGAGAGTGGACAGGTTGTGGAGACAGTTGTTGTTCAGTCCTCAGAGAAAGTCAGGAATGAAAACGTTGAGCATGGTGCAGTGAATATGCTGAGACCTGTATATTTCAATACAAGGAGCAGCGTAGGAAAGGTGGATGTGTTCAGGACATGGATCAACACCTGGAATCTACACTAGGATCTGGCAACTGTGGACTGGGACAGGCTGCTTTATGGCAAAGGTGTGCTTGGTAAATGGGAGGCCTTCAAAGTGAAATCTTGAAAGTACAAAGCGGGTATGTGCTTGTCAGAATAAAAAGTAAAGATAGAAACTGTAGGGAAACTTGGATTTCAAGAGATATTGAGACCCTGGTGAAGCACAAAATGAATGGAGTTGCATAACAGGGATAGGCAGGCAGTTTCTTCTGGAGCATAAAAGAAACAAGAGAACACATAAGAAGTAAATCAGGATCTCTGAAAGAGTATGTCTAAAATGTGTGGGAGTCCCCACATTGATTGGGACTTCCAGACTGTTAAAGGTCTGGATGGGTTAGAGTTTGTGAAATGTGTTCAGCAAAGTTTTTTAAATCAATATATAGATATACCAACTAGGGAGGATGTAATATTAGATCTCCTATTAGGAAATGATCTAGGGCAGGTGACGGAAGTGTGTGTAGGGGAGCACTTTGTTTCCATTGTTCATAACGTCATTACTTTCAACTTGATCATGGATAAAGATAGATCTGGTCCTCGGGATGAAACTGGAAAAAAAAAGCCAAATTTGAAGAATTGAGAAAGGATCTAAAACGCGTAGATTGGGATAAGTTGTTCTCTGGCACGGATGTGATTGCTAAGTGGGAGGCATTCAAAGAAGAAATTTTGAGAGTGCAGATTTTTTTTGTTCTTGGTAGGGGTAAAGGCAAAACGAATAACTATAAGGAACCTTGGTTCTCGAGGGATATTGGAACTCTGATAAAGAAGAAGAGATATATGTATAGCATGTATAGGCAACAGGCAGGAAATAAGATGCTTGAGGAGTACAAAAAGAATAAGAAAATACTGAAGAAAGAAATCAGTACGGTTAAAAGAAGACATGAGGTTGCTTTGGCAGTCAGGGTGAAGGATAATCCTAAGAGCTTCTCCAGGTATGTTAAGTGCAAAGGGATAGTAAGGGATAAAATTGGTCTCCTGAAGATCAGAGTCGTCGGCTATGTATGGAACCAAAAGAAATGGGAGAGATATTAAATGTTTTTTTTTTGCATCTGTATTTATTAAGAAAACTGGAATGGAGTCTATGGAAACAAGGCAAACAAGTAGGGCGGTCATGGAACATACAGACTGAAGAGGATGAGGTGCTTGCTTTCTTGAGGCAAATCAGAGTAGATAAATCCCCTGGACCTGACAGAGTATTCTCTCGGATTTTGAAGGATTCTGGTTTTGAAATTTCAGGGGACCTGGGTGAAATATTTATAACGTCGATATCCACGGGTCAGGTGCCGGAAGATAGCTCTTGTAGTTCCGTTGTTTAAAAGTGGGTCAAAAAGTAAGTTGGGATATTATAGGTCGGTAAGCTGGACATCAGTAGTAGGTAGATTATTGGAAGGAGTACTAGAAGAGAGGGTCTACAAGTATTTGGATAGACAGGGACTTATTAGAAAAAAGTTAGCATGGCTTTGTGCGTGGTAGGTCAAGTTTAAACAATCTATTAGCGTTTTTCGAGGAGGTTTACCAGGAAAGTGGATGAGGGAAGTGGATGTTATATACACGGACTTCAGTAAGGCTTTTGGCAAGGTCCCGCATGGGAGGTCAATTAGAAAGATTCAGTCGCTAGGTATACATGGAGAGGGAGTAAATTGGATTAGACATTGGCTCAATGGAAGAAGCCAGAGAGTGGTAGTGGAGGATTGATACGCTGAATGGAGGCCTGTGACTAGTGGTGTGCCACAGGAATCAGTGCTGGGTCCATTGTTCTTTGCCACCTATATCAATGATCTGGATGCTAATGTGGCAAATTGGATAAGTAAATTTGCTGATGATCCAAAGGCTGGAGGTGTAGTGGACAGTGAGGAAGGTTTTCAAAGATTGCAGAGGGTTGCAGGAATGGGCTGCAAAAATGGCAGATGGAAATTAATGCGGACAAGTGTGAGGTATTGCACTTCGGAAGGTCAAACCAAGGTAGAACATACAAGGTAAATGGTAGGACACTGAAGAGTGCAGCAGAACAGAGGGATCTGGAAGGAAAGATTCATAATTCCCTAAAAATTGCGTCACAAGTAGATAGGGTTGTAAATAGAGTTTCTGGTACATTGGCCTTTATGAATCAAGGTATTGAGTATAAGAGTTGGAATGTAATGGTGAGGTTGTATACGACATTGGTGAGACCGAATTTGGAGTATTGTGTGCAGTTTTGGTCACCTAATTACAGGAAAGATATTAATAAGGTTGAAAGAGTGCAGAAAACCTTTACAAGGATGTTGCCGGGACTTGAGAAACTGAGATACAGAGAAAGTTTGAATAGGTTAGGACTTTATTCCCTGGAGCGTAGGAAAATGAGGGGTGATTTGATAGAGGTGTATAAAATTATGATGGGTATAGATAGAGTGAATGCAAACAGGCTTTTTCCACTGAGGCCAGGGGAGAATAAAAAAAACAGAGCTCATGGTTAAAGGGTGAACGTGGAAAAGTTTAAATGAAACATGGCGGGGGTGGGTGCTTCTTCACACAGAGACTGTTGGGAGTGTGGAATGAGCTGCCAGATGAAGTGGTGAATGCAGGTTCACTTCTAACATTTAAGAAAATCTTGGACAGGTATATGGATGACAGGGGTATGGAGGGATATGGTCCAGTTGCAGGTCAGTGGGATTAGGCAGAAAAATGATTCGGCACAGCCAAGAAAGGCCAAAAGGCCTGTTTCTGTGTTGTAGTGTTCTCTGTTTCTACGGATCTAGCCATGCAGGAGTATCTTAAAAAGACCCTATCGTTTCCACCTCCATCAAGGCCCATTCCACGCACACCATTGCGTAAAAGAAACTACCCCTGACATCTCCTCTGTACCTACTTACAAGCTCCTTAAAACTATGCCCTCTCGTGCTAGCCATTGCAGCCCTGCGAAAAAGCCGCTAACTATCCACTCGATCAATGCTTCTCATTATCTTGTATACCTCTATTAGGTCACCTCTCCTCCTCGGTCGCTCCAAAGAGAAAAGGCTGAGTTCACTCAAACAAGTCTCATAAGGCCTGCTCTCCAATCCAGGCAACATCCTTGTAAATCTCCTCTGCACCATTTCTATGGTTTCCACATCCTTCTTGTAGTGGGGCGACCAGAATTGAAAACAGTACTCCGTGGGGTCTGACCAGGGTCCTATATAGCTGCAACATTAACACTCGGCTCTTAAACTGAATCCCTTGACTGATGAAAGCTAATGTGTTGTATGTCTTCTTAACACAGAGTCAACCTGCGTAACTGCTCTGAGTGCCTGAGGGAGTCGGACCCCAGGATCCTGCTGATCCTCATATACAAAGACCATTACCGAGGATCTGGAACCCAGAAAGATCCCAGTTACAAACGGCACTTGGCATTTCAGTATTGTTGATGTATGGGATGAGGTGGAGAGCGCAGGGTGTGACGAGAGGGCGGGAGAGAGGGAGGAAGGGAGAGAGGAACAGGGGTGTGTTGAGAGAGAGTGAGAGAGAGCGAAGACGGGGAACGCTTTGGATGAGCGGTGCATTTAGAGGGTGAGAGAGAGGGGAAGACATTGTGGGATACGGATGCCATCAGGGAGATTGTTTGGGAGAGCAAGAGATTGTGTGGGACATTGGGAGAGAGATAGCGAGGGAGAGGGTTAGAAATGGAGGTTACCGAGAGGCAGAGGTTAGTGAGTGAGAGAGACGAGTTTGAGTGAGCTGAGAGTATGCATGAGAGAGGAGGAGATGGAGACGGGAAGACAGAGGGTGTCTGAGATCGGGAGAGGGATGACAGGTGATAGGGGTAGGGACAGGGATTGTGGGATGGGAGAGAGAATGGAAGAGTAAGAGAAACAGATGAACAGAGGGGGGAGAGTGTGAGAGAAATTAAAAGAGGCATGAGAGAGTGAAGGGATGAAGAGAGAAGAGAGTGGAGTACGATTTGTGATTAAAGGAGTAGAGACAGTGGTGAGAGTAGAAAGCGAGGAAAGGGGTGACAGAGAGTGGGAGACTGGTCGAATAGGGGTGTAACAGAGGGGTAGAGAAGGGGGAGAGGGAGAAAGGCGATGAGGAACCAAGGATGATTGAGGGGCGATGATAAGGTAAGGGTGAGGGAGAGGCAAGACGGTGCGGGCGAGAAGGAGATAGAAGTAAGGGCTGGGGTAGAGGGCTGCATAATGAAGAGGGACTGGGAGGAGGGAGTGTTGAGGGAGATGTGGTAAGTAGCTAGGGATGAGAGAGAAAGGCGAGGAGATAGTGTGTCTGATTAGAATTATTAGACTAAATATTTATTCAGTCCCCAGTTGCAGGGTCGTTAATCACGTATGTTCACAAGTCTCCGAACCAATCCACCGAGCGATTTCATTTCTACGCGGTGTACGGTTCGGGTCTCCATTTCGGACAGCAGGGTGTTTGACCGCGTACGGTTCCGGTCTCCATTACCCACAGCAGGGAGTTTGACCGTGTACGGTTCGGGTCTCCATTTCGGACAGCAGGGTGTTTGACCGCGTACGGTTCCGGTCTCCATTTCCGACAGCAGGGAGTTTGACCGCGTACGGTTCGGGTCTCCATTTCGGACAGCAGGGAGTCTGACCGCGTACGGTTCCGGTCTCCATTTCGGACATCGGGGAGTTTGACCGCGTACGGTTCGGGTCTCCATTTCCGACAGCAGGGAGTTTGACCGCGTACGGTTCGGGTCTCCATTTCGGACAGCAGGGAGTCTGACCGCGTACGGTTCCGGTCTCCATTTCTGACAGCGGGGAGTTTGACCGCGTACGGTTCCGGTCTCCATTTCTGACAGCGGGGAGTTTGACCACGTACGGTTCGGGTCTCCATTTCCGACAGCGGGGAGTTTGACCGCGTACGGTTCCGGTCTCCATTTCTGACAGCGGGGAGTTTGACCGCGTACGGTTCGGGTCTCCATTTCTGACAACGGGGAGTCTGACCGCGTACGGTTCCGGTCTCCATTTCTGACAGCGGGGAGTTTGACCACGTACGGTTCGGGTCTCCATTTCCGACAGTGGGGCGTTTAACCACATAAGGGGACCTACTGTAAGTCGCAGCACGATGTCAACCGCAGCTAATACCGGGGTGTTTCCTGTTCAGATGACGTGAGGAAGGGGTTGATCTGGGGTTTTTGTAAATCGAGGGCTGGTTGCAGTGGGAACGGGTCGGGACCGAGCCGGACAGCGGGAGGCTCCGGGCTCTCCGGTCTTGCATCCCTGGTTTTAGTTTTGCACTGAGTCAGGATTGCGGGATCAGTTTGCTCTGGTTCCCCAAGCTGGGAGGGTGGACGTTGGTGAAGGGGTCTGTCTATGTATCGGTGTGGGGTGAATGGTCAGAAGGCTGTGGGGCCACTGGTGGGACTGAGGGTGGTTGGGGTACTGTGAGTGATCGGAAGTAACATGACCCGGGTGGATGGGCAAGGGGTAAATTACGTTGTCAACCCGAGGGTGGATCTGGTCCAATGAATCAGGCAGCTCAGCTCGCATATCCTTTCAGGAGGCCACAATTCTCTCATCATCTTAATCACTGACTAATCTTCCTATTACAATTGGGTTTGTTACAGAGCCCCAGGGTCTGCAAACAGAGGGTGAGAGGCTGTTTCTCGAACTCGAGTCCCGAGCTTAGTGTCATTTCCTGGCGTCCTGCCCATTGCTACTCGTCATCTATGTCAATAACTTAGCTGAGAAAGTATAGGGTATGGGTAGAGAGTTTGCAGCAAGTTCAAACAATTACTCTTTTTGAAAAGCAGTCAGTATAAACACTCCCCTCTCTTTCCCTCTCCCCACTCAGAACTGACCAAAAGCTACTTCAGGAGATGCAAGATCTTGATCTGAGTAAACACTGTGAGTGAGAGGGACTGGTTTTAAACGGCTGTGCTGCTCGCAGCTTATTACCAGACCTGGAGTGATTGGAACTGGGTCTGACTGAGGCATAACTGTTACTTCTGGGCACATTCAGTCTCACTCCAACTATTTCCTACCTTCCTTAGTACAGGCATGAAATGTCTATAGTGTTTGAGTAAGTGAGACTCACCAAACGTCCTCCTGACTGAATCCTGGAATCTCCGATTCAGATGAGTCCTCTTCAGTTGTTGCTCTCAATCCTCGGGCTGGTTCACTTGTTACTGTTCCCTCGTCTTCATCTGTGGTTTGCTTCCAGTTGGGGTTTTCCTTCCATTAAACCTCTCAGCTCAGGTCTGACTTTAACATGAAAGATAATGAAGCACATTAGCAATAAAAAGGAGAACCAAACATTTCTACTAAATGTTACTAATAACAAAACTGACTAATATTTAAACTTTGAAGGCAGATATAATGATCTCAGTGAACAATCTATTGTCCCTCACACGTCACAAAATGATATGGGATAAGAAGGAGCCATCATTCAGTCATGTTACGACATAAGACACAGGAACAAAATTATTTGATTCGATCCATCTGGTCAGCCCCACCGCTCAAACATGGCTGAGATTTATTTTAACACCATATTCCTGCCTTCCTTCTGTAATCCTGAAGTGACTTAGCAATCATGAATATATTAATCTATGTAATAAATACACTCAAAGGCAGCCTCACCCTACCTCTGCGGCAACAAATTCTACATTTCAGACATCTTTTGGACATATGTTTTCTCATCTCAGTTTTAAAGGGAATTTTTTTTATTCTGAGGTTGTGCTGTAAGATTACAGACACTCCGACTAATGGAAACATCCTCTCCATGTCCACTGTATCCAGGCTTTTCAGCATTCGGTAGGTTTACTTAACTACCCTCACCCTGGCCACCAGCATCGACCCTCTGAGTACAGAGTACAGGTCCAGAAACATCAAGTGCTCCTCATACTTAAAGCTGATCATTCCTGAGATTATTCTTGTAAACCTTCTTAGCAATAACTGCACTGAACACATTTCCTGAAGTAACAGACAAATTGGTACCAGGATAATTGACGGGGGAAGGTTGTGCTTACTTTACTGTTCTCCTATCACAGAACGAGTCATTTCCATTCCCAGGTTAAATCAGGTCCATTTCGGAAAATATAAACCAGTCCAGAATGAATGTAATAAAAAGAAGCTGGAATTACCTGAAACGCTCAGCAGGTAAGGAACAACTGTGGGGAGAGGAACAAACTTTACCATTCAGGTATAACGTTTCATCAGAATGACTTCAAACATTTACAGTTTTTAGTTAAGATCTCCAGCAACGCGAAATTCTGCCTGATTTCCACCGAGGACAGACAGGTGACAGTGAGGGGGGGGGGATTTCCAAACACAGTTTGAACACCAAAACTCACGAGTCTATTTCTATTGTTGTAAACACGGATCAGCACATTCACTCATAGCCTCTCCCTGTGAGGATGGACTGGGAACCCATCATTTCCTCAGCAGCAGTCTTTGCTTCCAAAGGAACTCCAGAAAAAAAAATCTGATCCCAGACCAGGAATACTCTCTCAACACCTCATAAGTCCAAGCAGCTCGATCCCCGGGTACATTTTTACCAAGATCAAAAACTGTGATATCCAGTTCCCAACCTCACAGGATCAAACAGCTGAACATGTCATTTAACAACCCTGAGAGTCTCACACATCGAACCCCCCTCCCATCTGACAATCCCGGATTTCCCCACAACCAAAGTCCACCTGTTTGAAATTTCTGCTTTATTGCAGAAGGACGATCATCCAGCCCCATTTGTAGAAGCACAATCCAACGTCAAAGCTAAATCATCAACAGTTCCATTTGCCTGGAATGCCGATCACAGGATTAGAGCCCAAGCACCAACTCTCCCAGTACTCTTTGCTGCCAGTAAAATGCCGCAGTGTGTCAGCCAGTCACAGTTCAAATACCAGCACCTCCATACCAATGCACAACAGGACTGGTACCTGATGGCCCTCCGGCATTCCAGCTAGCAATAACCGACTCTGGAAATACTCATTGAGGCCAAAGGTGCAAAAGAACACTTAAAAATTAAGACAAGGGTTGGAGGAAAGATTACTAATGTATTACATTGAGGTGTGGGATACAGGGTGGACAGAAGTTGACCCAGATGGTTGATGCATATCACTGATGCGGGCGGGGTGTAGGTTAGGAGACTGGGCAGAGGTTGAACAAGATGGGCAGGGATGAGCAGATGGAACCAGGTGGGTGAAGGAATCAAGGACGATCACTGATGGTCCTCCAGCAATACACAGATACTGAATTAATAGTATATACTACTGCATAAAAGATTCTAAAATGACAAAGTTAGAGCAAACAATAAGAACTTTGTCAGATATACTTTGACGCTGAACAATTTTTATATCAACACACCATAGAAAATTCCCCATCCAGATACATCACGACTTTGCATGGTAACTCATCTGCCCGTGACTGGGAGGAACTGCAGAGACTTTTAGATACAGATCAGCACATCACAGAAACCATTCTCCACCCCCCCCCCCCAGACTTCCCAGTCCCTCGGTAAAGCAGGCAGTGAAATCAAAGATCCCCACAATCTGGGACGTTCTCTTTTCTCAGCCACCCCAGTCCGGGAGAAGGCACAACAGCCATAAAGCACAAGGACAAACGCGAGGAGCCTGCGGCACACAGCCTCACGTGACCTGTTGGCGGGAGTACCATTTAAATTCTGCGGAAATAGACAGCCTGGGCTCTTGGTTTGGATTATTCAATGTAGATTAAGTGATGTCGACACATCTTTGACGAGCCCATATAACTGGGTACTAAATGAGTAATTGGCCCTCAGTTCGGGGCTCATGGCCAACATCAGATCTCCCCGCTCGGGATCGGTCTCAATACTCACCGATGGGAAAGTGATATCTTCGGCCCGCAGAGAGTGATCCCGACCCCGGCTCCTCCCAATGGCTACACATTTTAATTCCATGTCCCATTCCCATTCTGATATGTCTGTCTATGGCCCTCCTCTACTGTACAGATGAATCCACACTCAGGTTGGAGGAACAACACCTTATATACCGGCTGGGTAGCCTCCAACCTGATGGCATGAACATTGATTTCTCTAACTTCCGTTAATGCCCCTCCTCCCCTTCTTACCACATCACTGACATACTTAGTTGTTTGTTCTTTTTTTTCTCTCTCTGCACATCGCCCTGCCTGCTCCCCATCTCCTTCTGGTGCTCCCCCTCCCCCTTTATTTCTCCCGAGCCCTCCCGTCCCATGATACTTTCCCTTTTCCAGCTCTGTATCACTTTCGCCAATCTCCTTTCCAGCTCTTGGCTTCATCCCATCCCCTCCGACCTTCTATCATTTCGCATTCCTGCCTCCCCTCACTACTTTCAAATCTATTAGTATCCCTCCTTTCAAAAAGTCTTGATGAAGGTTCTCGGCCCGAAACGTCGACAGTGCTTTTCCTTATAGATGTTACCTGGCCTGCTGTGTTCCACCAGCATTTTGTGTGTATTGTTTGAATTTCCAACATCTGCAGATTACCTCGTGTTTGCTCTTGGGAATGTTGATTTGGTTCCTCAATCAAATAGTTGACTCAATTTGGGTACAACTGGGCTCCAAGCACCGGTCTCTACAACACCCACAGGGACATCCCTCAGTGAACAAATCTGTAATTGTCCCTCACACGTAATAAAACCTGATATGGAAAGAGCCATCATCCAGTCATGGAAAGACACAAGACCGAGGAACAGAATTAGGGAATTCGGTCCATCGAGTCTGCTCCACCATTCAACCATGGCTTATATTTATTTCAACACCATATTCCCACCTTTTCCATTTCGTAAAGTTTAAGCTGAGATTGTAATGGCTGCCTTTACCATTCCTTGTGCTGCATTCAACAAATTCTCTGGTATTTCCTGGTAACAACAAAAGATTTCAGAAATAGCTCAGTAAGGCAAAATACTTCACAATGAAGACAACGGTAGGAGAAAGATTGTTGATGAATAATCATAGATGAGATACAGACTGGACAGAGGTTGAACAAGATGATTGATATATATCAGTGAGTTGATGGGATACAGTTCGGGCAGAGGTTGAACAAGATGGTTGTTATTTCTCATTGAGATGGTGGGATACAGGCTGTACCATCGCTGAACAAGATGGTTGATATATATCATTAAGGTGGTGGGATACAGGCCGGACAGAGGTTGTACAAGATGGTTGATATATATCTTTGAGGTGGTGGGATACAGGCCGTACAGAGGTTGAACAAGATGGTTAATATTTCTCATTGAGGTGGTGGGACAGATGCTGGACAGAGGTTGACGCAGATCGGCAGGGGATGAGCAAATGGAGTCAGATGGGAGAATGGGATGAAGGGCGATCTCTGATGTTCCTCCCGCAATACACAGACCCTTAAATAACAGTACGCACTAGTGGATAACAGATTCTAATACAACAAAACCAGAACAAACAATAAGAACTTTGGTATATGCCCTTTTCTACTCTACAAACTTTATCAATTCACCGCAGAAAGTATCCCATCCCGATACTTCACATCTTCATAAGGCTACTGCCCTTCCTTTAGCTGAATGAAATAGCGGAGAACTGTGGACTCAGTTGAGCACATCATAGAAACCAACCTCCCCTTCATGGAGTCTGTCTACACTTCTCACTACCACAGTAAAGCAAACACCATAATCAAAGATCCCTATAACCCTTTCTCATTTCTAATGCCCCATAGGGGCGAAGAGAAAATAAAACAGAAACATTCCACCGGGCTCAAGGACGGTGTCCATTCTGCTGTTAGAAGCGAACAGCGTGATGAGTGGACTCCTGACCTCACAGTCTAAATCGATGTGACCTTGCACCACATATCTAACTGCACTGCACTACACTTCACAAATGGGAGTGTACACATTTCAGAGAAACTCAGACAAATGAAAAAAACTTAATTCTCGCATTAATAGGGCCAGATATCGGGAAACGCTGTCAGCGTTTTGAAAAGTCGTAGCAATGGAAAGAAGATGGAAATAAACTTTCCAGCCCCCCGGGAGGACGTGAGAGATCTGGATCTCACTGTCCTGTCTGAACGGGGGAAAGAAGAATTTCTCATACACGTGGAGCAGTGTCCCGAGGGTGCGATAACTCTGTTTAACCCTCTCTGTCTGCAAGAACACAACAGGCCGAACGGCCGCTTCCAGTGTGCTGGAAATATGTAAAACAATTATCGACCCCAGTCGTCGATCCAGGTGAAGTTTGGATCCGATACCGGGCCGGGTGATGGAGGTAAAGTTCACCAGGTACATCTTAATGGATGTGTTCAGTCCCGGCATCACCACCTCATCCCGCTCCTGGGACCAGAACACCGGGGGCTGAGCGGCGGCTCATCTCAGGCGCTTCGGTGTGAAGGTCCCATAACCCGGACCGACCACGACAGGTTGTGTCCAGGAAGCGGGACGAGGCCGCCAGTTCGAGGAAGTTGACGGGACTCTCTGCCCAACATGAGGTTCCCCTCCCCCGGGATCGGCTTCAGTACTCACCGATGGGAAATTGTCGGTCGCGTTCACCCCTAGTGACTGGCGTCAATACTGACCGATGAGAACGTGATCAATTTGTCCCGGAGACAGCGATCGGACCACTCGCACCCAGCAGGCGATCCGCTTCAACAGAGAACTGAACGTAAACCCCGCCCATCCGGAGTCTGTGAGAGCGGGGGCGGGGCCTCGGAAGCGAAAACCTGAGATGCTGCAGATCTGCGTTCGAGAACCTGGATCACGTGACGGATGGAGGGTCTCCCACCTGAACCGGTGATTCAGCTCCTCGCCTCACACGCTGTCCAACCTAACTGCCGCATTTTACACCAATTGCATTTTTGATTTATCCTGCCGTATCTTCCCATCCCCATCTCTCCACCACCCGGTTCTCAGAGTTACAGGTTCGATTCATATCCCGGTCCGATCCACAATTCCCAGCTGATTTGTGCAGGTTTCATTGAAGTCGCTTCTATGTTTATAAACACTAATTTCTACTCACATTCCTCCGGAGCCTCACTGGACAGGAACACGGAAACATCAAGTGAGAAACAGCAGCACCAAAACCGTCAGCAAGATGGCGGCTGCTCTCCCATCCCAGCCACGTCTTTCTATCCAATCCTCGATCCCGTTCGGTCTCCTCGCATCTCTGTCACTATTTCCACCTTCCCACCTCCCCCTCACCTGGATCCACTTCTCACTCCCCAGTTCCCGCACCGTCCCCACCCCTCACCTCCTTTCTCTGACTATTTCCCGTCCATCCTGAGTCCAGAGGGATGATCTCGGCCTGAAACGTTGACGGTCCATTTCCCTGCACAGATGATGCCCGACCCACTGAGTTCCTCCGGCAGTTTGTTCTTTGGTCTGTATAATCCGTGTTAGTATGGGGAGCGGGATTTTACACCAAATACTCTGCAGGTGCTGGGGTCAAAGAAACACGCACAACACGCTGAAGGAACTCAGCAGGTTGGGCAGCAGCCGTGGAAACGAGCAGTCAACGTTGGGCAGGAAAGGTAATGAAGGTAAAGCACTATTTGTTGTAGAAGAAGGCAGAACGATGAGAGAGGTGATAGGCAGCTAGAGGAGGAGGCAGAGTGAAACTGGGATGGAGCCACATGCAAAAATGTTATTCCCTATTCCCAGCTCCTCAGTTTCCGCTGCCTCTGCTCCCAGGATGAGGCTTTCCATTCCAGGATATCTCAAATGTCCTCTTTATTTAAGAATCGTGGTTTCCTTCTGCCGTCATCAATGATGCTCTCACCCTCATCACCTCCATTTCCCGCACTTCGACCCTCACCCCATCCTCCCTTCACCACAACAGGGACCGAGTTCCCCTTTCCTGACCTACCACCCCACCAGCCTCCGGATCCAGTATATTATCCTCCTCAACATTCGCCACTTTCAACAGGACCCCACCACTAAGCACATCTCTTAGTAGATAATAAACAAATTCCCCATTTTAATTGTGTGGAAATATTAGACAGACTGAGCTTCTGCTCAGGAACCTCAGAAGGAAACTGAACTGTTGTAATTTCTGTGGAAAGCAACTGTATGGAAAATGCTTCAATCTCACATTACGATCTGCGGTAACTGGGAACAGGTGGCCGGTGGTGGGTCTCCCATATCAATATCAGAATCAGGTTTAATAGCACCGGCATATGACATGAAATTCATTGTCCCTGCGGCAGCAGTAGAACCTAATTCATAACAATAGATTTTAACAATTGTGATTTTAAACAAGAAACATGCAGAAAGTATTGCAGAGAAAAAAACATTGTCCACGCACAACAGAGGACGTGACAGATCCGGATCTCACTGACTTGTCTGAACGGGGAAAGATGAAGCTACACATACACGTAGAGCAGTGACCCGCAGATGCTGCAGATCTGCAGAGAAACGTGAACAGGAAACGGGATCAGGTGAAGGGTGGAGGGTCTCCCTTCTGATCTGGTGACTCTGCTCCTCGCCCCTCACACGCTGCCCGACTCATCCACTGCATTCCCCACATTATTCCATATTTACCCCAGAGACATGATTATTATTTAACACCATATCTTCCCCGATCCCTTTCCCTCCATCTCCAGGTCACAGAGTCAGCGGCTCATTCCCATCCAGGTCCAAAACATAATTCAGACCCAAACAGGAAATTTTCACGTTTCATTTAAATCAGTTCTGTGTTTATAAACACTAATTTGTACTCGCATTCCTCCGGAGCCTTGCTGGACAGGAACACTGAAATATCAAGTGAGAAACAGCAGGCCATTCAGCCCCTCTAACCATCAGCAAGATTGCGTCTGCTCTCCCATCTCAGCCAAATGTTTCTGCCCAGTCCTCGTTTCCTCCATCCCTTCGGTCTCCACACATTTGCCGCCCTCTGTTTTACGTGGGGACGATCACTGAGTTTTCACCGCCCTCTGTGGAGGGGTTTTACAGACATTTACCACCCTCGGAATGGGGACATTTCCTCTCATCTCAGTCCCGGACAGTCCATCCCTGTTTCAGAGACTGAGATCCCTGGTTCAACCGGTCATGATGTTGTGCATTTCAATGTTCACCTCTCAGTCCTCGATTCTCTAAATGAAAGGGTTATCACATTTGATCTTTCTTCATATGATAACCCCACCACCCCAGGGATCAGTCTGGTGAATCTTCATTGCACTCTCTATAACAAATGCTCTCTATCCTCTTTGATAATCCTCTGTGGAATTAATTTCCATCTTCTGCAGCCCCGTGTTGCCCCAACCACTCACCTCCCACCCCTGTTACTATTTCCACCTTCCCACCTCCCCCTGACCTGTATCCACCTCTCTCTCCCCATCTCTTGCCCCATCCCCACCCCTCACCTCTTTTATCTGACTATTTCCCGTCCACTCTCAGTCCAGAGGGAGAGTCTCGGCCCGAAATGTTGACGGTCGATTTTCCTCCACAGATGCTGCCCGACCCACTGAGTTCCTCCGGCAGTTTGTTCTTTGGTCTGTATAACCCGTGTCAGTATGGGGAGCGGGATTTTACACCAAATTCCAGGTACAATCTCAACAAAGCACAAATAATTGTCACTCTGCCCGGACCATTGGTCCCGCTTGCAGGGCAACAGTCTGCCGGTGTTTGCCCCCAATGTGGTGAATCCCTCTGCTCGGCACCACCGTGGGTTCAGACATTTCCACAGATGAGCCCCTCCTGTCCCCACCGGGACAAACATCCTGTCCGCCCCCTCTCTCACCATCTTCATCCTGTCAATAAAATCCCTCCCCGGGGAACCGGCATCGAACCGACGGGCCGAGCGGTCTCCTCCTACCTCTCAGCGATATATCAGACTCCGGCCGCAGGATACGCTTCACAAACGCCCCAACTTCCCTCGGAGGGAAAGGGAAATAAATCAGAAAGCGGACATTTACTTTGAGGTTTTCTTCGCTCTGAGGAGGCTGTCGGCGCTCGAGAGGGTGACGGACTCAGCGGGGTAACGCCCACTCGGCTTGTCCGCCTCCGCTACTGGTTGTAACCCGTGATTGACATAACTTCGCAACAATGGGAATAACGTAGCCCCTGAATCCTCTGTTGACAGCGGTGGGGGCGGGGCTAGTCACGTGATTATTAGCCCAGCTGTTAAACCGATAAAGCTCGAGCACAGCAGCGCGTCCGTGACGTAAGACACCACGCACATCAGGGCAGAACCCGGTGGGGGAGCCCATGCCTGACGTCAGGCGCGTGGGGGAGGAGCTGTGTGACGTCACATGTGGGAGTGCGTTGCCAGCGGGATCCACACACAATGTATTAGTCAACAGAAAACCTCCCGTCCCTGCAGTCTTTGACTCCTGGTAAACTCAACACCCTGACAGTGTGGACCATAGATACCCCTTCCTCTCAGAGTCAGGGAATCATTCAGACAGCTGATCGCTGAGAGGAATTATATTTATTGGTCATTAAAGATCACCCAGATTCGTTTGGACGGATTTGATGTGGAGTTCGGGGTGTCACAGTGAAAGGGCCGGACGGTCAAACTCTCTCCGTTGTCCAAACATCCTTCCAGGTGAGGCGACACTTCACCTGTGAATCTTCCGGGGTCGCCCGTTGTGTCCGCTGCTCCCGATGCGGCCGCCTCCACACTGGTGACACCGGCTCCTCCGCAATTGTCCCGGGTAGGAATGTTTATTTTTCGGGGGTGTTGATGTTATTGTTCCCTTTTGTATGGGAGGGGTGGGTTTTGGGGGTTGATGATCGGGATGCCGTTAGTTCTTATGCTGGGGTCGGTGTGGAAATTTCATTTTTCTCTGTGAACGACATTTGTTTCGTGGCTCTCTGGAGAAGTAAAAAATTCAGAGTTGTTTATGGATACCTGCTTTGCTAATAAATTAACCTTTGAACTATCCGCTCCGAGCGGGACTTCCCGGTGTCCAAACATTTTAATTCCCATTCCCATTCCCGTTCCGACGTGTGAAACATCGCCTCCTCTTGTGCCAAGATGAGGCCACCCTCAGGGTCCAGGATCAGTCCCTATATTCTATCCGAGTATCCCCCCCCACCTCCACCCGCCAACCCGTTTGCGCTGCATGGACCTCCGGCCACCGGCGGCGAGGTGCAGACCTCTGCATCTGTTGTTGGCGGTTCTCCCATTCGGGCGGCGATAATTATGGGCTGATCCCGAGATTGTGAAAATCGAGGCCGGTTGCATTGAGAAAGGGCCGGGCCTGAGCTCTGCCGGACGCCTGGAGCAGTGGTGCAGTGCCATTTCTTTAGGTGCCGGAGCTGTACCAGGTGTGATTGATAAATTCGTGTCCTAAGTTAGAAGGACTAAAGTTATACAGCTCTCGGAACCTGCACGTGCAGTTCAACTCTTTGAGTGATTGTGAAGAGAGTTTGAAGGTAATAACGTTTGTGGTATTTCTGTTTCTGATCATTGAAAATTGCTAGGTTTTCTAAAATTGACTCCTTCCACCTTAGGCCACGGACTTAACCCCTCGTATGTCGCACCCAATTTGTGTACCTGCTCATTAATTGTGTGTGTGTGTGTGTGTGTGTGTGTGTGTGTGTGTGTATAAAATAGGGCTTCTTATAATGTCAAGCTGTAAACCAAGATGAAAGAAATATATGAATTCCAGAGCTCCACAGAAATATAGTGATAGTTAAGACATTAACAAGATTATAACCTATCACTACATTTCAGTTAATAACTGGTACAATAACACATATAATACTTAATTTAATAATATGACGAAGTATTGCATGGTTGCACTCACTAATTATCATAAAATATAATTATCAAGCAGGTAAAGTAACGTTGTTTGCTTAGAAGTGATAGGGTTGCTAGTGAGAAAATTTTACTTTTCAATCAGCGAGTTCACTGTCAATGCATCGGGTGACAGTATTGATGGCCCGCTGGGGAAATTTACAAATGAATTCCAATATTAAAAGGGCTGGATAGAGAGGTCGTGGAGAGCTATACTATCTGGTTATCACAGTGCCATAAATACAACTTCAATATACAATCGATAGGCTTGTTCCCCAGCTTGGGATTCTAAATTGGAGAATGGTGCTTTATTCACAAAATTGTCACAGTCCACAGTGACTGTGCACGGATCCCAGCAATGGAACCCGCCACTACAGCCCCACAGTGCACTATGTACTGATTGCAAAGCTACGAAATTGCATGTGAATAGCCTCCCCTCCCCCAACTCCACTCTTTCTGCGTCACCAGCAGACTGGGACATCTCACATCTCGCTGCCTTCGCCAGGACATTAAACTGTGAACAACTATGGTCAGGGACTGATCTCTGGGGTACTCCAAACGCTACCTCCTTCCAGTCTGAAAACGACCCACTCATCCAGACACACACTACCGGCAGTTTATCGATCTCCAACGAAAAAGCCTAATCACCTACTCCCGATGTTCAATACCATTGCTGACTCTGAGATTACAACCGTCAAATACCAGGAGGGACATAATAATCAGAAAGTCTCTAGTCGCAGCCGTGTAAATACAATGTGATCTCAGTGGGTGTGTGGCGCATGCTCAGAATGCGAAGGAGGCAGACAAACTGAGCCAAGTCACAGACTGATGAAGGGGAGGAATGATCCATTTTGACACAGAGAGGGAAGCGGAGCGTTTGATATTGTGCCTGATGCAGGAACTGTAGCCAGTTAGAAGATGATGCTTTGTTCCTCCAAATTGTGTTGAGCTGTGACAGTGTTTTTATCAGTAGGCACCATGGAGACTAAAATAATTTTAGTTGAAGTGTTGTCGTTCACCCACTGACGTGCTTTATAAACCTTTAACAGTGTAGAAAATTCAAAGGATTTGTGTATGGGAATCACAAACACAACAGCACGTTAGATCCGCTGTATCTGTCAGTTCACCAGAGCTTGAACACAAAGTACACTGCAGGTGCTGTGGGCAAAGCAACAGGTACAAAATGCTGGAGGAACCCAGCAGGCTGGGCAGCATCCGTGGAAACGAACAGTGAACATTTCGGGCCGATACTGAAAACCGTGACCTACAGTTTTGCACTGGGAAACGGCCGTTCACTTGCTCCGTGTGTGCGAAGAGACTCATTCAGTTAACCCACCTTGTGATGCTCCCGTGAGTTCACAATAAATAGAGGCCACATTTCTGTCCGGAGTGAGCAAAGAGTTTTACTCACTCATCCCAGCTGCTGCAACACCAGCAACTTCACATCAGGGAGGAAGTTCCAATCAGCTCCGTGTTAAATGTTTAACCATCACGGTGACTGAAAGCAGCTGTAGGTTCATGAGGGACTGTTACTGCCAGATTCTGCAGTCCTTGCGGCTGCTCATCGCACTCAGGACTGAACCCTGGTCACTGAGCATTGGAGGAGTCTGTTCTGCTGATGTTAGCCATAAATTTGACTGGTGTTTAATATTTTGGATCTGTGAAAGTTAAATCAATTCTGTATCAAATCCCATGTCGCAGGTACTTACTGTCACTGCCAAACTCACAATGTACACTAGAGAGGCCACTCAGTCTATCTGGTCCCTGCCCAGTTTTCTGTTCCATATCAGTGTTTTAAAACTAATCTCTCACTCTTCCTGTTGCAACTTGTCACCACTCCGTGGGAGAAGAGTTTTCCCTTGAATTTCATAGAATCAGAGAAATCTGCAGCAAATTACAGGCCCTTCGGCCCACAATGTTGTACTGACCATGTAACCTACTCTAGAAAATGCCTAGAATTACCCTACCACAGAACCCTCTATTTTCCTAAGCTCCATGTACCTATCTAAGATTCTCTTAAAAGACTCTATTGTACCCGTCTCTACCGCCGTCGCTGGCAGTGCAGTCCACACACCCACCACTATCTGTATAAAAATATATATCTCTGACACCTCCCTTAAACTACTTCCAAGCACCTTATCTATGCCCCCCACGTGTTCGCCATCTCGGCCCTGGGGAAAAAGCCTCTGAATTTTCACACGATCAATGCCTCTCATCATCTTATACACCTGCATGAATTTCCTGCATGATTTTCCGCAGACTAATTAACACGATGAGCTCGCTGAGTATTTGACCTTCCCCAGGGCTCTGGACTAAGGTGGTTAAACACCTTTTTCCCTGCTCTTTTCAAATTTTGTGTCATTTTCACCAATTTCAAAGGACTGTGCCTCAGACAGCCGGGTTGTGGCAATGCGCCTCTAAACCCTGACAGCGGACTGGCGAGTGAATCTTCAGTGGAGCGGAGTCAAAAAAAAAAAAATTACCAGCTCCAATCAGAGCTTTGGGGTTCCGGAAAGAGACGGGTTCTGGAGGTTACGAGCAGGAGGAGGAAGAGGAACCAGACCAGCAGGATGTGGCTATGAATGAAAGATGAGAAACATTTGGAAACCGGTTAATTGAAAAACAAAATGGTTAATTTCTACGAAACATTGCAGGTTATCAGCAGATCAGGCGGCAAATGTGGAGAGGAATAAATGGGCAGCATTTAAGCCGAGCCCCTTCAGCATGTCTAGACTGTGTACTCCTCTGTTTAGTTGCTGCCTGAACTGCAGAGCTCCTTCAGCATTTTGTGTGTGTGCGTCTCTGTATTTCCAGCATCTGCAGAATCTGTTTTGTTTCACATCTGCATTTGGAAGAGGATTGTACTTTGGCATTAGATACACGAAATGCCTGTTGATATTGAGTGTTTCGTTTATGGGAGCCGCTCTCTGCGTTAAGAAAGCTGCTCAGTTTTCTATACACACACAAAAACTGAGATATGGACGTGGAACCGAAGCTTGCATAAATTTTGAATGGCACCATGATTACCCATAAAGCCGCGCGTTTAAAATTTCGCTGTCGTTTAAAGCACCGATCAAATGCGCAAGCGCAGGATTACGGTCGTCTCCGATAACTACGCATGCGCGTAGTATACAAAATGTCGGGAGGAGCGGAAAGGTAAGGGCTCTTTCGACTCTAATTGAGCGACAATTGCTGTGAGAACCGGAGACTGTGGTCCGCAAACTCGGCACAGGCAAGGTCTTTTTCCTCTCTCTCAGCCCCACGATCCGTACGCGGGCCCCGGGGTGCTTCCGGCTAATCAGGGAATGGGAGCAGATGGATCTCACAGACGGAGCTGAGCTCCAGCTATCTGAATGCAAGGATTAGGAATTCGGAAAAAGAGAACAAAATCTTTCTATCAGCTGCTGAGAAAATCATCTTTGTTCTGCCTCCAACCGCAGCAAGAGAAAACCTGCAGTTGCTGGAAATCCGGAGGAATTTCATACAAAATGCCGGAGGAACTCAGCATTTATACTCTTTCCCATAGGTGCTGCCCGGCCTGCTGAGTTCCTCCAGCATTTTGTGTGTGTTGCTTGTTCTGGAGTTTTCTACACGTGAGGATATGTTTTAACCTATTCTGTCTGGATACATAATGATAATCAAACAACTTTGCCCTGGGTAACAAGTAGCTTTCGGATCACAAATGTTCCAGACTCCAATGAGACAGAGTACTGCCCTTCCCTTCATATTCATTGGCATCACCAAGTTCATCACCGCCAGTCACCTGAGGGAGGGTCCAGGGGAAATATTTATGTCCAATACAGAAACTGGTGTTACCTTGTGTATATTGTGGTGATGCAAAAATTGCTGAAGAATTTGCAAGTGGGAAGAAGGGGAGTGATATTTGGAAGTCCAACTTTTTAAAGCATCATTTAGCAAGAAAATTGCATTTAGTGATATGCAAAAATTTGGCTACCTTTCTCTTCCTGTGAATAGCTAAGCGAGTAAAACAATGACCTGATTTCCAAAAGTCATAAAGTTAAAGATGACACATTCTTTAATATTTTAAGCAAGATTACTCTTTTGTATCCATCATTTACAGTTGCAAAATAATAAAAAAGGAAAAGGGCCTGAAGTGAAAGTTTGGGCACCCTGCATGGTCAGTACTTAGTAGCAACCTCTTTGGCAAGTATCACAGCTTCTAAACGCTTTCTGTAGGCAGCTGAGAGTCTTTCAATTCTTGTTTGGGGATTTTTGCCCATTCTTTCTTGCAAAAGGCTTCTAGTTCTGTGAGATTCTTGGGCCGTCTTGCATGCACTGCTCTTTTGAGGTCTATCCACAGATTTTTAATGATGGTTAGGTCAGGGGACTGTGAGGTCCATGGCAAAATGTTCAGCTTGCGTTTCCTGAGGTAGTCCATTGTGGATTTTGAGGTGCATTTAGGATCATTATCCTGTTGTAGAAGCCATCCTCTTTTAATTTTCAGCTATTTTACAGATGGTGTGATGTTTGCTTCCAGAATTTGCTGGTATTGAATGGAATTCATTCTCCCCTCTACCAGTAGAACGTTCCCCGTGCCACTGGCTGCAACACAAGCCCAAAGCATGATCAATCCACCCCCGTGCTTAACAGTTAGAGAGGTGTTCTTTTCATGAAATTCTGCACCCTTTTTTCTCAAAACATACCTTTGCTCATTGCACCCAAACAGTTCTTTTTTAACTTCATCAGTCCAGAGGACTTGTTTCCAAAATGCATAAGGCTTGTTTAGATGTTCCTTTGCAAACATCTGACCCTGAATTTTGTGGCGATGGCACAGGAAAGGTTTTCTTCTGATGTTTCTTCCATGAAAGTCATATTTGTGTAGGTGTCCCTGCACAATAGAACAGTGCACCACCACTTCAGAGTCTGCTAAATATTCCTGAAGGTCTTTTGCAGTCAAACGGGGGTTTTGATTTCCCTTTCTAGTAATCCTACGAGCAGTTCTCTTGGAAGGAATTCTTGGTCTTCTAGACCTCAACTTGACCACCATTCCTGTCAACTGCCATTTCTTAATTACATTACGAACTAAGGAAAGGGCTACCTGAAAACGCTTTGTTGTCTTCTTATAGCCTTCTCCTGCTTTGTGGGTATCATGTATTTTAATTTTCAGAGTGCTAGGCAGGGGCTTAGAGGAGCCCATGGCTGCAGATTGTTGGGGCGAGGTTTGTGGAGTCAGGGTATTTATAAAGCTTTGAAATTTGTAACACTTGGCTTTTCCTAATGAAGATTGTGAACAAGCCATAGCCCTAACCAGTTAATGAAGGTCTGACACCTTGGTAAAAGGTACCTGAGAGCTCAAATCTCTTGGGGTTCCCAAACTTTTGCATGCTGCTCCTTTCCTTTTTTTTCACTCTGAAATTGTAAAAACAAAAATAATACACTAATCTTGCTTAAAATGTTGAAAATAATGTTTCATCTTTAACTTCATGACTTTTGGAAATCAGTTCATCTTCTCAGGACTTTATTCCTTGGAATGTTGAAGATTGAGGGGATATTTGATTGTGAAAGAGAGGCATAGATGGTGTAACTTCATTTTTCATTCTTTTTTATTGATTTCCAACTAAAGAATATACAAATCGGAAGAGGAGTTTAACAAGTAGATATATAAAAGACATAAACAGCAATAGTAAAAACAAAAAGTATATAATATCAAAATCAAATAAGTAAAATATTATGCCATTATATATACAATGGTCCAAAAAAATTACAACTCCTCATAATAATTTAAAAAATTGGAAATTTTATTGATAAGGAAAAAAAAAACCCACTAACTAAACTGAAACAAAAAAAAAAGAAAAAAAAAAGAAAGAGAAAAAAGGGAAAGAAAAAGAAAGATTGGGCTGTCCAATTGAGGATAAAATTGGAAAAAAACAGAGAGAGTGAAAAAAAACACATCCTTTCAGTCATCTCTGAACCTTCATGGATAAGGATTTCCCCCAAAGAGAATTTAAAAAAATAAATTAAATCATGTGAAAATATTGAATAAAAGGTCACCAGACTTGTTCAAAATTAAAGGATGTATCAAATGTCCTGCTTCTAATTTTCTCCAAGCTTAGACATGACACAATGGTGGAGAAACAATAGGAAACAGTAGGTGGTTAGATTCGTTCCAATGTAGCAAAATAGCTCTCCTAGCCGGTAAAGGTGAAAAAGCTATCACATGTTGGGCAGAAGCAGATACTTTGCTTGCTTCTTCTGGAATAATCACAAAAATTGCTGTAATTGGATAAGGTTGAACATCCATATCTATAACTTTAGATAATATTCCAAACACATCCCTCCAAAAATTATTTAAACTTGCACATGACCAAAACATATGAGTTAAAGTAGCCATTTCTGTGTTACATCTGTCACAGATAGGGCTTATATTCAGAAAAATATGCACCAATTTATCTTTGGATTATATGGGGCCTGTGTACTATCTTAAACTGTATTAAGATATGGTGTACACAGACAGATGAATTATAGACTAAATAATAAATCTTATTCCATTGATCATCTGAAAGTGAATGTTGAAGTTCTATTTCCCAGATAGGTTGAACCCTATCATTAGGCGACATGCGAGCATTCATTAACTGTTTATAAATGATAGCTATTAATCGTTTTTGAAAAGGTTTAAACTGAAAAATAACATAAGCCAAATTTGAAGAGCAGGCCAAGGGGTAATTCAGTAAAAAATCATGTAAGAAATTCCTAACCTGTAAATACCTGAAAAAACTGTGTATTAGATATCATATTTATCCATTAACTGTGAGAAAGACATTAAACAATCTTGTAAAAACAAATGTAAGAAAGTCTTTATTCCCTTAATTTTCCATGTTAAAAAAGCCTTATCCATAGTTGATGGTTTAAAAAATAAATTAGAATAAGTATTACTAGAAAATAAAAAAAAATTCAAAAAATCTATGAAATTGAAACCAAATTTTAAAAGTATGTTTAACAATAGTGTTAAGAGATTGTCTACCTATTCTGGAGAACGGAAACGGACGAGGAGCTCCTAATAAAGTAGCTAACAAAAAACCTATTACTGAATTTTCCTCCAACTGTAACCATGAAGGGCGGTCTTGGTCGTCTATCTCATAAATCCAAAAAGTAATATAATGAATATTAATTGCCCAGTAATAAAATCTAAAGTTTGGTAAAGCCAGTCCTCCATCTTTTTTTGATTTTTGCAATAAAAGTTTATTCACTCTAGAGCCTTTATTATTCCAAACATAAGATAAAATCAAAGAATCTATTTTATCAAATAATGTTTTTGGAACAAAAGAGGGAACTGCCTGAAATATATATAAAAAATTCGGTAGAATAGCCATTTTTATAGCATTTATTCAACCTATGAATGACAATGACATAGGTGACCATTTAGAAAGCGCCTTTGAGTATAATCAACTAAAGGGAAGGTGTAAATTCAAGCTGGCTTTTACCACTGATTGGTGTGGGACTACAACCAGTGGCCATGGATTAAGGGTGAAAGGTGAAATTTTAAGGGGAACATGAGGGGAAACTTCTTCACACAGAAAGTCATCTAGGTTTGGAATGGGCAGCCATCCCGAGTGGTGCATGCGAGCTCGATTTCAACATTTAAGCGGTTCGTGTAGGTACCTGGATGGTAGGGATGTGGCAGTGGGCAGTTTAATTAGTTCAGCACAAACTAGATAGCCCAAAGGGCCTGTTTCTGTGTTGTAGTTTTCTAGACAAAACTGAAATATTACAAAAATTCACTCTAAGCCCTTTTAACAGCTATGTGGACCAACCATTCATCTCAGTAGGAATTTTTTATATGGCGTTAAAATTGTGGCACTTTAAGTTAATAATACATAAGAGAAAATTCCAGTTGCACTTCTAGAAAGACTATTTGTGTGATACTGTTTCAGTTACTGTGGGGCCAGGCACCCATGCTGCTCAGCAGGAGCAGGGAATAATACCAATGGAGAGTCAAACTGAGCCAGGCCACAGATTGCAGATGGCAGAAATGCCCCATTCTTATAGAGACAGGAAGAACATCTTATAGAGCATTCTTATAGAGATAGGAATTGATGGTCATTCCAGATACCAGCTCTCTGCCCAGTCAGGAGAGTGTAATACCAGATCAATCCTTGGCAACTCATGTAATCTCATCTGAAATGTTGTCCTAAATCCATTGATGGATTTTGTAAATCTTCTTACAGGTTAAAAATGGGAAGGAATTTGGCTCCAGGAAGCTCAAACATGGCACGCCAGTTTTGTTGTCTCTGTCTAGATATTTAAGAAGTGGAGCAAGGGATTCACTCGACCATCCTTCCTGCTCAGACTGTGGGGAGGGATTCATTTGGTCATTTGACAAAATTGCAAGCCTGTCATTTTACACAGGAGAAAGGCCGTTCACCTGCTCAGACAGTGGGAATGGATTCACTCAGTCATTTCAACTGAAGGTATATCAGCAAGTTCACACTGGGCAAGGCCATTCATCTGTTCTGTGTGTGAGAAAGGATTCTGCCGGGCATCCCACCTGTGGACAAACCAGTCAGATCACACTGGGCAGAGGCTGGTCATCTGCTGAATTTCGGGGAAGGGATTCTCTGGGTCATCTGACCTAATGGCACACCAGTCAGTTCACACTGGAGAGTGGCCATTCACCTGCTCAGACAGTGGGAATGGATTCACTCGGTTATCTCAACTGAAGGTACATGAGCAGGTTCACACTGGGCAAGGCCATTCTGTTTGTGGGAAATGATTCTGTTGGTCATCCCACCTGTGGGTACATCAGTTAGATCACACTGGGCACAGGCTGTCATCTGCTGAATTTCGGGGAAGGGTTTCTCTCAGTTATCTGATCTAATGGCTCACCAGCGACTTCACACCAGGGGGCGGCCGTTCACCTGTATAGTCTGTGGGAACGGATTCACTCAGTCATCCCACCTACTGAGCCATCAGCGAGTTCACACTGGGGAGAAGCCGTTCACATGCTCAGTCTGTGGGAAGAGATTCACTTGGTCATCCCAACTACTGGCACACCAGTTTGTTCACACTGGAGAGAAGCCGTTCACCTGCTCAGAATGTGGGAAGGGATTCACACTGTCATCCCGCCTACTGATCCATCAGCGAGTTCACACTGGGGAGAAGCTGTTCACCTGCTCTGTCTGTGGGAAGAGATTCACTGCATCATCCAACCTACTGGTACATCAGCGAGATCACACTGGGGAGAGGCCATTCATCTGCTCCGTCTGTGGGAGGGGATTCACTCAGTCATTCAGACTACAGAGTCATCAGAGAGATCACACTGGGGAGAAGCCGTTCACCTGCTTAGTCTGTGGGAAGAGATTCACTGAGTCAACCAGCCTACAGAGTCACCAGCGAGTTCACACTGGGGAGAAGCCGTTCACCTGCTCAGTCTGTGGGAAGAGATTCACTGAGTCATCCAGCCTACAGAGTCACCAGCGAGTTCACACTGGGGAGAAGCCTTTCACCTGCTCAGACTGCAGGAAGAGATTCATTGATTCATCCAACCTACAGAGACATCAGCGAGTTCACACTGGGGAGAAGCCATTCACCTGCTCAGTCTGTGGGAAAGGTTTCACTCAGTCATCCCAACTACTGGCACACCAGTCAGATCACAACAGGGTGTGGCCATTGTTATGAATCCCTATGTTTCGTTTACTGTGGACTGTAATTTTAAGAGAGAAAGTGTGAGATTAAGAAATCAAATCAGTCTGACTTGCAGCGTGTTTAGTTTTAATCGAGGACACGGACGCTCAGAGTCAGATGGAGACAGAGGAAAAATGGAAGGATTGAAACCAGGGAGTTGGTGGCCAAGGGTCATTTTTCAGAAATTTCCTATACCCGCAAGGGTGGGTTAATTATCAATTCACCGTACATGGAATGTGTGGTTGTCACCTCGTTTGATCCATAGGTTTGGATCGGATTTGGCGTATCCTGTGGAGACCACTTATGTGTTACCCTTTCCTGGGTGACGACGATATCACTGTGAGAATTCGCTTTCGGTGATAATTCGTATGTGGATTTGGAACGACGGATAAATTCTACAGCAACTGATCTCTCATTTTACCACCGTGGAACCTGTGGAATTCGACAGAATTGCCTTCTCTCGACATTTACCCTGGATTGCAACTATCTCTCTCTCATCACCTATTCTGTGGATGACCTGAACTTTACCATCGCAAGACTCCAAGCATTGTTTCCCTCGAGCTCAGTAGTTTGGGAGTTATATTTACACACATTTATACACATAACACTTAACTTTTGTTTAAATTGTTTGTTACAATTTTATAAGTAGTTACAAATAAAGACAGTGGTTTTGACATCAAAAGACTCCAGGTGTAGTCTATTGTTGCTGGTTTGTGTCTAAAGCATTATGGTTCATAACAAAATTGGGGCCTGCGTCTGGGATATGAACAAATTTGCAGGGCTTATTGATCAAATAATTATCAATCTGATTGGGGAAAATCCCTTTTGATTTATTTGTGTGTGGAAATCAGCAGCAATGGATATTTATATATGTGTGGAAGCGCCAACCCCTGAGGCATTAGGAAAAGCTAAAACAAATGAATTGCTGACTATTGAACCTCAATGAGGTATGGGGGTGTGAAGGACCAGGGGAAGCATAAAACTGGGAGAGCAGGTACAGGTGAAAAAAGTAGGAGTTTTGTTACCCAAAATGTTTATAAACTCAACAGAACTGTTCTACAGTCCAAACTTTAATCAGCGAAACAGAACAAAACTGGGTTACAACAACATAGAGAAATACTCCTCTGACCAAGAGACACCACTCAGCTCCTGGCTGTGGGCTTATATTGGATGCTGGCCATTCAATAGTAAGTTGCATGGGAGAGAAAACATTCCTCTCCTTAAAAAGATATGGCATAAATGAAGTAGCTCCAGAGAACATTCCCCTGGCTGTAGTAGAATGGCACAATCCAATTATCCAGCCCCATCTACTTAGGCTGGTGTAACGCAACAGCTCAGCCGTTTACCAGATCATCAGGAGGATGGTCGGCTCCAGGACACTTTAATATGTCCGGTTGATGGTGCGGCTGGGAATTGCAGCCTCCATAGGGGGGCTATGAGAAAGCCAGAAATTCAGAGGAAAATAGTTGAGCACAATATATCTATGAAGGTGTATGATAAGGAGGTGTTACACAGGTTTTCTGTGAGTAAAGAGGAGATCCAGTTATGACTGGAACAAATGAAGATTGATGTACTTAAATTAGAGGCTGAAGAGAATGAGAGAAAGAGGGTGTTTGATGCTTGACAGGCATACAAACAGATGGAAGAAGCATAAAAAAGTTCTGAAGCTGAGGAAGCAGAAAAACAGAGGGAAGAAGGAGAAAGACAGAGGCAGTTTGTGATAGAGAAGTTAAGGCTCGAGAAAGAAGTTGCTGGCTCAAAGGAGTTGGTTGTACCGTTTAATGCCAGCCAGAAAGTTAAATTGGTCCCTCCATTTGATGAGACTGAGGTTGGTAAATACTTCCAGCATTTTGATAAAGCGGCTCAAAGTCAAAAGTGGCCGAAAGGAAGCTGGACTCTTTAGTTACAAAGTATAATTAAGGGTAAGGCTCAACAAGCTCATTCTGCCCTATCAATTGAAAATGCAGCTAATTATGACTTAGTGAAACAGGCTGTGCTCAAAGCTTATGAGTTGGTCCCAGAATCATACAGGCAAAAGTTTAGAAATTTGAGGAAATCTGTGAATCAGACTTATATGGAATTTGCTTATTAGTAGTTGTGTGTTTTGACCACTGGTGCACATATAAAAATATAAATGATGATTTTTACAGATAGAAAGATTTGGTTTTAATTGAAGAATTCAAAAGGTGTGTTTATGAAGACATAAAGACATACTTAGATGAAAAGGATGCTGCCACTTTACGGGAGTCTGCTAGATTAGCAGATTAGTTTGCTTTAACTCATAAGGTTAAGTTTACCCCAAATAAGATCTTCCAAAAGAGTAGCAGGGATCAGCAGGGTAAACCAGAAATTAAAGCTGGGACTAGTGACAAGAGTAAGGATGAAGGGAAGCAGTTGAAGGAGAAATATTCTGGTCTTTCTTGTTACTATTGTAACAAAGCTGGTCATATGATGGCTGATTGTTCCATCCTGAAGAAGAGAAAGGAACAGGAGGCAGTCCCAAATGACTCTGTTCAGTATGTTGAAGCACCTATAAACCCACAGGGTTCTGAACATTCTGTTGAAGCTCAGTTAAAGACTGAGAGGTCTGACCGAGTTAAGAAGGGATTCGATCACTTTATGTCAGATGTGTTTGTATTAGTAAAGGAAGTTTCAACCCCGTTACCAGTGAAAATCCTTCGAGATACTGGGGCTTCTCAGTCACTTTTATTAGACAGCGTTCTAAAGTTTGGTGGTGAGACTGACACTTGTGAACTAAATCTTATTAAAGGCATTGGGGGTGGCATGGTTTCTGTGCCATGGCACAAGATAACTTTACAGTCAAGGTTGGTTTCGGGACCTGTTAAAATCGGATTATGCTCCAGTTTACCAGTGAAAGATTACTATTAGGGAATGACCTGGCAGATGGTAAAGTTGTTCCTGCAGTGCTGTTGAAAACTAAGCCAACCACTGACGACCCACGGATGGATTTTAACATTTATCCTTCCTGTGCAGGAACTCGAAGTATGGCTAAAAAGTCTGCCGACGCAGACGGTTATGTGCAGCATGATTCTCATACCCATGATAGCCAAAATCGGGATTCCGGTTCTGATGATGTGTCAGGGACTTTTCTGCCTTCATTGTTTCAACAGGATTATGGTAGTAAGTCTGATGAGAAAGATTTATCCCTGTCTAGGAAGGAGTTTATAGCAGAACAGAACCGAGACCCTGAGATTGAAGCTTTAAAAGAAACAGCTCTCTCAGATGATGAGATTAAGAAAGTGCCAGTAGGGTATTATTCCAAGGATGGAGTGTTAATGAGGAAGTGGAGGCCACCTGCTATACCAGCGAGTGAGAAATGGGCAGTTGTTCACCAAGTTGTAGTTCCTAAAGTTTATAGGGCTGATTTTTTAATTTTGGCCCACAGTATGCCTTTAGGTCGACATTTTGGAGTGAATAAAACTAAACAGGATTATGTAAAAATTTTACTGGCCTAAGTTCAGGAAAGATATTGTGACCTTTTGCAGAACCTGTCACACTTGTCAAGTTGTTGGTAAACCTAATCAGGTCATCACAGTGGTCCCACCGTGGTCTATACCTGCATTCAGTGAACCCTTTTCTAAAGTTATCGTGGATTGAGTTTGCCCATTGCCAAAGTCTAAAGCTGGCCATCAGTATTTGCTAATTATTATGCGTACTGCATCCAGATTCCCAGAGGCAATACCTCTCAGAAATATTAATGTTAAAACTGTGGCGAAGGCTGTTACCAAGTTTTTTTTACTTTATTTGGTTTGCCTAAAGAAATCCAGTCTGATCAAGGAAGTAATTTTACATCTGTATTATTCCAGCAGGTAGTTTATGAACTGGGAGCTAAACAAATTAAATTATCCGCGTACCATCCTGAATTACAATGGGCTCTAGAAAGATTTGATATTCTACCCTCAAAACAATGATTCAGACATACTGTGTACTACACAATCTTTCTCACTCGCTCCGTGCCTTGTAAAGGCTTGATAAAGACATCATTGATGCACGCACGCACACGCCAACAAAAGACATACTGTGTTGAAAATGGAAAAGACTAGGATGAAGGAATATATTTGCTTTTGTTCGCAGTAAGAGAGTCGGTACAGGAATCACTGGGCTTTAGTCCATTTGAACTTGTATTTGGTCATAGAGTGAGGGGACTTTTGACCTTGGTAAAGGGACAGTGGATTGATGGCGATGTACATGTTAACTTGTTAGACTATGTTTTGAAGTTCAAAAATAAACTACACCACGCCTGTACTCTAGCAAGACTAAACTTAAAGATTTCTCAAAACAAAATTAAGTGTTGGTTTGATAAGCGGGCTTGCGAAAGAAAATACCATTTGGGGAATAAGGTGCTTACCTATTTCCAATGTTGACGAATCCACCTCAGGCGAAATTCAACAGACTGTATGAAATAGTCTCTCAAATTAATAATGTGAATTATGTTATCAAAACACCCGACTGATGTAAACTAACACAGGTTGTACACATAAATATGATAAAGCCTTATTTTGACAAACAGGCACCGTCCGTGAGTATTGTTGTCAAAACATATGAATCTGGCAACCCTGAGAATGAAACAATTGACTCGTCTGAGATTTTCACAAGCCAAACGTGGTCCCAGTTAGGCTAAAGAACTCGCTTGTTCTAGAAAACATTGATAACAAGTTGGCTCATCTGCAGCCAAAGGAACAACAACAGCTGAAGGAATTAATTCTGAAGTTTAAAGATTTATTTCCTGATGTTCCCAAGCAAACCACGGTCGCAGGACATGATGTAGATATTGGTCAAGCCAAACCGATTAAACAACACCTATATCGCATGAACGTCGACAATGTAAATTGGGTGAGCAAGTGTGGTAAGTGGGGAAACAGATTCGGTAGGTCTCAAAGGCAAGGAGTTTGGACACAGTCTTGGTAGTAAAGTATTTTATTTACAGAAGGCAAGCGTGGGAAAATGGCAACTGAAGCAACATGCACACAATTTACAACAGTCGTGGGGAAAGGCGGATCGGCAATAAAACACACACGGTCAATTACTAATGAACGTGGGAAAATCGCCTGGGGACAAAGTACACGCACACACACACACAACCAAAGGAAAAGTCAATACGATACTCCCCACCACTTGTCTCTGTGCAGGCTCGGCTCTATGTTATCAGGGACAGTAATCAACGCTCCCCATAGTCTTCAATACACAGCTCACCAACAATTCCTCCAGCTCCGTTCCACGGTTCTCAGCCTGGGGTGAAGCAGGGTGATCCCTCGGAGTTGGCAAAGGGAAAGGGTCCAGCACACGTGACACCCTTTATAGTGCAGCAGGGCTGGAGGGTCCCGCCCTGGTAATTCACAGTGGGGCAATGGCTGGGTTCCAGCAGGGTTAAGCCTATTAGAAAGGCCAATTGCTCGAGGCCAAGTACAAGGAAGGCTAATTAAAGGGACCAATAGTGAGGTGTGCATTGATGGGCGAGGAGGGGTCAAACCTTGACTGGCAGGTGGCGTACCTTCCGACCAGGTAGTGGGCAGTTCCGTCACGTGACAGTCACGACCCCTCCAATACAGTCCACCCTTCGGATCCACGCCAAAATCTGTGAGACCGACATCCCACAGCCTAAAGATGAGAGAGAGGGAGGGTGAAGGACACAGAGAGACAGGAGACAGTGCAAATTCCCAGTATTTATCAGTAACACAATTACTGATTACATTAATTTTCAGTGTCAGACACCCAGTGACTGTAAACACAATCTCCCACAGTCTGGTACTTACCGCAGTTTCTGTATTTTACACTCCGGGTTCCTCAGAGCCGCAGACACCAGTTTCACTCCTGAATCTCCCAGTTCATTACATGTAACAGAGTGAGAAGGAAAGTAATATATCTTAATGGAAGTCTTACACTTAACTATTTCTGAAGAAAGGCAGACGTGCTCTGAATAGTTTGACCAGCACAGCACAATATACACACAGAATTATAACGAGATTGAGTGCAATCGATCAGTGAATGACAGTTGCCCACCACCCCAATAAGGACCCAAACGGCCACCAGTTTCCCCATGAGGTGTCGTGTTGGAGGAGCTGGTCCCTCGATGTTTGAATTTTAGCCACCGAGTCCCGAATGTGAGCAGCCAACTGGGAGATGTTAGTCGACTCGTCAGGGATAAACGTGCAGCGCCCCTTACCAATCACTGCACAGGTACCACCATCAGCCGTCAGTGGGTAATCCGGGGCCAGTCGATTCTGCAGGGCGACCATCCTGACAGCCGCCAGCTCTGCCGCTGTTCGGGTGAGGTCATCTTCGGCGTGTTGCAGTGCCACTGCCGTTCCGTCAGCCGGCGTCTCCAGCACACTGGTCATCCGGATCACGTCACGGGACAATCGGGCCGTGTCCTATCTGGGAGAGGCTGTCATCCAGAACCTCTCCGCATCCGTGATGGCCCTCTTGTCCCGGTAGCTGCTGTGTGCCGGGGGCTCACCCAGATCACCCCGCCCCTCAGGGCATACACGTTGATGAAATGCAGAGGTTCACCATCCAGGCGCACAGCCAGATGGAGCAGGCGGCCGGCCACGACATCCTGAGCTTTTACCATTTCCGTCCGGAAGGTCAAGGCCAACAGGATCACCACCCCGCTAGAGTTGGAGCTAAGGTGGCTCATGTAGACCCCGCCCCGCCACTCTAGAAGCCAAACAGACTCATCCCCTGGGGTGGTATGGATTCCTTACAGGTCATTCACCGCATATCTCCCATGCCTGGGGACTGCGAGATTGTTTTATCTGCGGTGAGAACCCCTGCTCCCATTAAACTTTAGACTAGCTACAGTGAGCTTCATGTCGGGAGTACTCTAGGCCTCAGCAACAGTACCCTTCCCGATGAGAGCGGAGGGGCCCTCAACCACACTATCCAGAAAAAAAAGCAAGAATGCTGTTTGCTTTCCGGCCCGAGTGGTGCCAACGCCACCCTGTGACCCACCGTCTCCCGAAGGAGCGAGGCTGCTTCCCACCCTGATGTTCCCTACCAGGTCATCCAGGAAGGATTTCAGCTGCCGTCTGTCATTCCCGACACAGTATTCCTCTTCCCCTTCCCCTTCCGTCTGAGGATGACCCTCAGGGACTTCACCAGCCTCGGCATGCTAGGCCAGCGAAGCGAGGCGAGTTTAGGCCGATGCTTGGCACCCACAGAGGAGTGAATGAACTCTCTGATCTCCTCCACAGTTATCAATGGGGATTTCTCAGAACGGGTGAGGATGTCCATTCTCTCGCTAAGAAAATAATCTCCCTCCATCCCCTCACTGCAGTCAGATCCCCCATCTTCCTCCTAATGTGTTCTAATAGGTGGCTGCACTTGTGACCCACACTGCGCAGCGGGTACCTCACTCAAACCTTCCCGCTCCACCGGCGCATCAGTCTTATCCACAGTTACGACGATGGAGGGATAATCTCCAGAGACTCCCTGCAGGCCATTAGTTGATGGGGTCGGCATGCAGGGTATATCACCCTCCCCAGGAGACAGGCATGAAGGGGACCCCAGCAGCTCTGATCCAAGGGATTCACCGGCAGCCTAAAGCTGACAGTGAGAGAGTTTGTTCTCCTCTCCGCTCATACTGTTTAATACACTTGCCTCCAGGGAGGCGCTTACTGCTAAGTCCTGGGTAGAGGGCTCCAGGTCTGTTTTAGTTGTGCAAACAGGCCCAGCACTAGCTTCCTGCACAACCACACCACCAACCACAGGACTGGTGGCTACATCTGGGAATTCAGTGTTAGACACAACTTCTACCCATATTCCCACCCCTTTCTGGGACTCCCCCGCATCTACATTCCCTGCCCTCTTGGGGGAACATTCCCTTCTCCTCTTAAAGCCGGAGGAGCACAGCGATGGTGCTCTCTGCTTCCATCACCCCGTCCAACTGCGCACTTACCCGAGCATCCCGCTCCACTTCAGGGCAAAAGGGTGTGAGCTCTGCAGTCTCGGGGCCGACCTTTGTTTGGACTTCTTATTTGTCTTCTTGCTCCGCACAGGCTCCACCACGTCACTTGCCTCACCTCCCTGCTCGTAGCCTCAGGAACACTCGCCTGAACCACAGGACTAGGAGCAGGGACTGGAACAGGCGTAGGAACAGGGACAGGGGTAGGAACAGGGTCAGGGGCAGGGGCAGGGACTGGAACAGACGTTGGAATGACAGGGGTAGAGACAGGGCCAGGGCAGGAGTAGAGACTGGAACAGACGTAAGAACAGGGACAGGGTTAGAGACAGGGTCAGGGGCAGGAGCAGAGACTGGAACAGACGTAGGAATAGGGACAGGGGCAGAGACAGGGTCAGGGGCAGGAGCAGGGGCCGGCACAGGTGTAGGAGAAGGAATGAGATCAGGGGTAGAGGTAGCTGGGGCACTAGTTCCCGAAGTGGACTCCCTGGGTTTTCGGGTGTTAGGACAATCCTTCCGCAAGTGCCCCAGCTCCCCGCACGCATGGCACCGTGGGTGCTTAGAGCTCCAATACACCTGATAATCTACTTCCTCGTGCCGTCAGTAAACCCGTCCTCAACGTCGTCCTCCCTTTCCATCTGCATGAATACCTCTCGCCGGAAACAAATTACAGTACAGAGGATGCGCCTCCTGAATTTGTGCCTGATGGCAGTTATCTCTGACCGTACTTGCCCCAAGCGGGCCAGTGCGGGAAGCAGGTCCTCGTTGGGGATGAAAGGCTTTACGTGACCGAGGACGATGCGTTGTATGGGAGCTGTCACCAGCTCCATCTGTAAAAAGATGTTTTCCACCGTGATCCCCTGTTACGTATTCAGGCAACAATAAATATATGAGTTCGGCAAGGGTTTCTTATAACAAACAACACGTTTATTAAACACAGAAAACAAACCGCCCAAAAGTAAACAAACACTACCGTAACCGGAAACAGCTGCTGAGCGGCAGCCCAAACAGTTCTTAAAGTGATATTCCAAAAACAGTTCTTAAAAGTGGTATTGCCAAAAGTTCGATATGCTCACAGTCCATTTAAAAGGAGAGACTTTATAGGACGATTTAGGTTCTCTTTCACGTCGCTTGCTTCGATCCCCGACGTCGAACATCCCACGAAGAATTCACGAAACAGAACGGCTTAAAGGCACTGACCTTTCCTTCTCCACTACCTTCAATCCTTTCTAGTTAAACCTAGGGATTAACACGAAGGTAGTCAATGAAATCCTTCCAAATAAGGATCAAACAAAGGTCGGCCCCGATTCACCGTAGAAAGCGATGCTCCTCGATCTTTAACTTCCGAACTTCCAATCTTCACTCTCCACTAATTTCTCGAACTAACAAAATCATAAAGAACCTGCTGGCAATGACCTTTTAAACTTTAGGCATTAAATAAAAACTTCATCCTTCAACTAAACTGCGTCATCACTTAAAACACGCAGTGGCATGAAGTCAACCTGGCAAATCCAGCCACGAACTGCCCCTCCTCCCAGGGTGGGGTCTACCTTTTATAACCTGTAAAAAAAACCCGTCACATGATCTCGACTGACGGGAAAATGACGTCATTCCACCATCACAAGACAATCACCTCAAGACCAGTACAGCTTCAACCCCAGTCACATGACAAGGGCACCACTGAAATGTGTCACGAGTACGTAACACCTCCCTTTTGGTCTGACAAGAACAAAAATTTTTAACAATTGCTTACAAGAAAACAAAGGTATAAATGTTATAACATACACAATATACAATACCATCATATAACAGCTTATAACTCACAATACAGTAGGAGTGTTACAATTGAAAAAAAAACACTCCAAAAAAAAATTACAGTATACATCCAACATCGAGATAGACAATCAGCAACCACATTATCTTTACCTTTAATATGAGTTATCACAATATTGTACTCTTGTAACATCAAACTCCAATTTAATAATCTTCTGTTTTTGTTTTTCTTCTTACTCAGGAAAACTAACGGATTATGATCAGTGTAAACAATAAGTGGTTTTTGAATTGTACTAACATATACCTCAAAATATTCCAAAGCTAACACAAGAGATAACAATTCTTTCTCGATTTTCGAATAGATTCTTTGATGTTTATTAAATTTCTTAGAAAAGTAAGCTACTGGATGATCAACCTCATCACCCTCATTCCTTTGCATTAATACTGCTCCTGCAGCCTCATCACTAGCATCCACAGCCAATGAAAAAGGTTTCCCAAAGTCAGGTGCCTTAAGCACAGGTTGTTGACATATCATTTTTTTCAATTTTTCAAATGCTTCTTGACAAGGCACCGTCCATACAAACATCTCATTCTTCCGCAGAAGCTTAGTTAATGGAAGGGCAACATTAGCAAAATTCATACAAAATTTCCGATAATATCCTACCATTCCCAAAAACCTTCTGAGAGTCTTTTTCCCCGTTGGAGTGGGAATCTCTAAAATTGCCTGAACTTTTGCCTGAACAGGAGCTACCTTACCTTGACCCACAACATAACCAAGGTAAGTCACAGTGGCATGTCCAAATTCACTCTTAGCTAAATTAATAGTTAAGTTAGCTTTTGAAAGCCTTTCAAACAATTTCTCCATCGCAATAATGTGTGCTTCCCAAGTATCATTTCCTGTCACTAAATCATCAATATAAGCATCAGTATCTTTCAATCCCTGAATCACAAAGTTAATCATTCTCTGGAAAGTACCTGGGGCATTCTTCATCCCAAATGGAAGAACATTATACTCATATAACCCAGATGGAGTTACAAATGCAGAAATTTCTCTACCTCTGTCCGTTAATGGAACACAACAATACCCTTTCAATAAATCAATCTTTGTAAGGAACTTTGCTTTTCCAACTTTATCTACACAATCATCTACTCTAGGAATTGGATATGCATCTGTTTTCGTTACAGCATTCACCTTCCTATAATCCGTACAAAACCTAATACTACCATCTGGTTTTGGCATCATTACACATGGCGAACTCCAATTCGAGTTAGAATGTCTAATAATATTATTCTCTAACATATGTTCAATTTCTTTCCAGCAAGTTCACATTTTTCCATGTTCATCCTATATGGATGTTGTTTAATAGGTTTGACATCTCCAACATCTACATCATGTGAAGCTATAGTAGTCCTTCTCGGAACATCTGGAAACAACTCCCTATATTTAAAAATCAACTCCTTCATCTGTTGTCTCTGCTCTAACTGTAAATGTGCTAATTTTTCATCAATATTTTCCAGAATGGTTGAATTTGGTAACCTAACAGAAACAATGTTGGATTTAGAATGAAAGTCAGATGAATCATCTACCATGTTCCTAGTTAAATCAAACTCATTCTCACTAACCACAACAGTCACAGTATCAGATTGTTTCTCAAAATATGGTTTCAACATATTTATATGGCAAAGTTGTGTTGACCTTCTACGATCTGGAGTTTTTACCACGTAATCCACATAATTGATTTTAGACAGAATTTCATAAGGACCATGAAATCTAGCTTGTAAAGGATTTGTCTGCACTGGGAAAAGAACCAACACCTTATCTCCAGGCTTAAATATCCTCATCCTAGCTTCTTTATCATACCAAGTCTTCATTTTCTCCTGAGCCAACTTTAAATTTTCCTTAGCTAAGCTACAAGCTTTATGTAACCTGTCCTTAAATTTCAACACATAGTCCAACAAATTAGTGTGTACTTCCTTATTAATCCACTGTTCTTTCAATAAAGCTAAAGGTCCTCTAACTCTATGCCCAAACACGTTCAAATGGACTAAAACCTAAAGATTCCTGTACCGATTCCCTTACTGCAAATAAAAGTTTATATCCTCATTCCAGTCACTTTCATTTTCCACACAAAATGTCCTAATCATATTCTTGAGGGTAGAATGAAACCTCTCCAAGGCACCCTGCGATTCTGGTTGGTATGCAGACGAAGTGATTTGCTTAGCTCCCAATTTATAAACTATCTGCTGAAACATTCCAGACATAAAATTACTGCCTTGATCAGTTTGTATCTCCTTAGGTAATCCAAAATAAGTAAAAAAAAATATAAGTGCCTTTGTCACTGTCTTAGCTTTTATATTCCTAAGTGGTACTGCCTCTGGAAACCTAGAAGAAGTACACATGATAGTCAACAAATACTGATAACCAGTTTTTGTCTTTGGTAATGGACCAACACAATCTACAATAACTTTAGAAAATGGTTCACCAAATGCTGGGATAGGTTGTAATGGAGCTACTGGTGTAACCTGATTTGGTTTACCCACAATTTGACAAGTATGGCACGTTTTACAAAACATCGCCACATCTTTTCTTAGACCAGGCCAGTAAAAATGTTTTAAAATCTTGTCCACAGTTTTCCTGACCCCTTGATGTCCACCTAAAGGCACACTATGAGCTAAAGTCAAAATCTCATTTCGATAAACTTTTGGGACAACTACCTGGTAAACTACATTCCAATCCCCACTTGCTGGAATTGTAGGCGATCTCCACTTCCTCATCAACACTCCTTTTTCCAAGTAATATCCTACTGGCACCTTATCAATTTCACTATCTAGTAAAACCTGCTCTCTTAATTTTATAATCTCAGAGTCTCTACTCTGCTCTGCTATCATCTCCTTCCGAGACGAAGATAAATCTTTATAGTCAGACTTACTCCCAGAATCTTGTTCAAACAACGAAGATAAGAAAGTCTCTGACACATCCTCAAAACTCGAATCCTGAGTCGAACAGTCCTGAATAACAACCTCATTCTGCGCATCAATCTTTTTAGCCATAGCTCTCGTCACAACACAGGAAGAATCTGTGTTAGAATTCAACTCTGGTTCCTCTGACTCCTTTGTCAAATGCACTTCAGGAAAAACTTGTCCACCTGCCAAGTCATTACCTAACAATAAAGAAATACCCTTCACAGGTAAGCTATGCTGTAATCCTACTTTAACAAATCCAGTAACTAACCCTGATTTTAAATTTACTTTATGTAAATGTACAGGCATAAAATCACTTCCAACACCTCTTATGTAATTTACCTCACCAGTATCAGACTCTTCATTAAACTTCAACACACTGTCTAACATCAGTGATTGAGAAGCACCAGTATCCCTAAGGATTTTTATTGGCACCAGAGTAGATCCTTCCTTCAAGGATACAAACCCTTCAGTTATAAAATGATCATATCCCTTTCTAACTTGTTCAGACTCTAACAAAGCCTCATTTGTGTTTATCAAACCCTGTAACTTTACAGGTGCTTCAGTATGTTGCACACACGCATCTGGAACTGCTTCCTTCTCTTTCTTTTTCAATTTGAAACAGTTAGCCATTACATGGCCAGGCTTCTTACAATAGTTACAAGTAAGACCAAACTGTCTTTCCTTCACAGGATTTCCTTTCTCATCAACTTTCTCATTAACCTCTGATTTAATTTCTGATTTACCTGGAGTCTCCATGTTATTTTTCCTCTTAAAATTCCTGCCCTGAGGAAATTTGTTCTTATGGATCAAAACCTACTCATCAGCTAATCTAGCACAGTCCTGCAATTTATCAGTATCCTTCTCATTTAAGTAGGTCCTTACTTCAACAGGAATGCTTCGTTTAAATTCCTCCATTAAAATCAGCTCTCTCAATGTATCATAGTCCCCATTTAGATTTTTAGAAGAAACCCATCTCTCAAAACACATAGCTTTATCATAGGCAAATTCCACATAAGTTTTTTCCACATACTTTTTCAAACTTCTGAATCTTTCCCTGTATGCTTCTGGGACTAACTCATATACGTTTAAGATATGCCTCTTTACAATATCATAATCAAGTTCTTGCGCAGCTATTAAAGCTGTGTAAACTTGTTGAGCCTTGCCTTTAATTACACTCTGTAACAACACTGACCATTTATCTTTCGGCCACTCTGACATCCGAGCAATAGTTTCAAAATGTTGAAAATACCTTTCCACTTCTGTTTCACTAAATGGAGGGACCAATTTAATTTCTTGACTAGCAACAAACGTTTTTTTAGAACCAGAAGACTGATTTCCAGTCCTTAATTCCTCCATTGCATATGCAAATTCTCTCTGCTTTTGTTCCGCCTCCAATTTACACCTCTCCAATTTCATTTGTTCGATTTGCAACTGCATCTCCAGATTACTTATTGGAAACGACTCTAAAATCGATTCATCAAAAGCACCCGAATCCACATAGTGCGACGCGATTTTCCTCTGTATCACAGCCTTAGAAGTAGTCTGCAAAATACCTATAAGTCGCAATCTACTAGCTAACTCAAACACCTCAGTTTTTTTCGCCTTTGCCAACACCTCCGCAGCTGGCGAAGCCAGAAATTCATCAATATTCATTGCTGCCGAATACCACAACAAGCCAAACAAAAGAACCGAGTAATCCCCGTTTCCAAAACACCGATTTAAAAGTTAGCAAGCATTTAAACTCAAATGATTCAATCCAGACGCAGCCCCCATATTTAATGTTACGTATTCAGGCAACAATAAATATATGAGTTCGGCAAGGGTTTCTTATAACAAACAACACGTTTATTAAACACAGAAAACACACCCCCCAAAAGTAAACAAACACTACCGTAACCGGAAACAGCTGCTGAGCGGCCGCCCAAACAGTTCTTAAAGTGATATTCCAAAACCAGTTCTTAAAGTGATATTCCAAGAACAGTTCTTAAAAGTGGTATTGCCAAAAGTTCGATATGCTCACAGTCCATTTAAAAGGAGAGACTTTATAGAACGATTTAGGTTCTCTTTCACGTCGCTTGCTTCGATCCCCGACGTCGAACTTCCCACGAAGAATTCACGAAACAGAACGGCTTAAAGGCACTGACCTTTCCTTCTCCACTACCTTCAATCCTTTCTGGTTACCCAGGGATTAACACGAAGATAGTCAATGAAATCCTTCCAAATAAGGATCAAACAAAGGTCGGCCCCGATTCACCGTAGAAAGCGATGCTCCTCGATCTTTAACTTCCGAACTTCCAATCTTCACTCTCCACTAATTTCTCGAACCAACAGAATCATAAAGAACCTGCTGGCAATGACCTTTTAAACTTTAGGCATTAAATAAAAACTTCATACTTCAACTAAACTGCGTCATCACTTAAAACACGCAGTGGCATGAAGTCAGCCTGGCAAATCCAGCCACGAACTGCCCCTCCTCACAGGGTGGGGTCTACCTTTTATAACCTGTAAAAAAAAACCCGTCACACGATCTCTACTGGCGGGAAAATGACGTCATTCCACCATCACAAGACCATCACCTCAAGACCAGTACAGCTTCAACCCCAGTCACATGACAAGGGCACCACTGTCATGTGTCACGAGTACGTAACACCCCCTACTGAGAGCCCGATGCACCAACTCATCATTCCTCACAAAAAACACTGCCTTCGCGAACTCTTTCTCAGTGGCCAAAACACCATCTCTCCCCAACAAGTCCTCCATAGCCTCCGCGCACTTTTCCAGGGTAGTTCCAGTTCGCAAAATACATTGCACCCCGCGTTGCACTTTCACCGACCGAAAAAGGGCGTTCTCCGAGGCTGGAGAGGCAGCCGCCTTTGTATAACTCCCCGAAGGCCACCGACTCCCTGTAGACCGGTCCGGCTCGTTACTTCTGTGTCCCAATCGAGAACTATATGCCGGTGCTGCTTATAAAGTCCTGGAGCGAGTTGAGTAACTGGCCGGAAAAGTTTGTACTCGACAGTACCTTGCTGGCCCAGCGCCAGAAATTCCAACGCCAGGAAAGGCTCCGTTATTCCCGCAGAACTTCCAGGCCGTGAGAGGTCGAGACGTCTCAAACGATGCTTCGGTTCCTGCACCGAACGTGAGTCACGACGATAAAGATGGAAGGTGGTTGTCCCGATGTCAGTGGAGGAACAACGGCGTTTGTCTCTGGTTTTTGGAGCGACCAGGCTTCCTGGAGAGTTGCCAGCGGCCACAGCAGGGAGCTACGCAGTTCGCAGCCGTCAACGAACCCAAACTGGCAGAAAAACTCCATACGAAGCTTCCACACTAACCCAGCCGCTCACACAGATGTCCAGCAGACGTTTCGAACCACCTCCAAAGTATCTCACGAACTTAATACAGCAGTTTTCCCACGATTTCTCTCAGCACATTGCGAACAACTCAACGCTGTGTCTGATCCCTGGAGTCTGTGATGGGATCGGACGGAGGGAGATCAACTCAGTGTCTGACACCGGGAGTGTGTAATGGGACAATGTGGAGGGAGGTTCAATCTGTAACTGATCCCGGGAGTCTGTGATGTGAAGGTATGGAGGGAGCTTTACTCTGTGTCTGACCTGGGATTGTGCGATAGGATGATGTAGAGGGAGCTTCACCCCATTGCTCAACGTCGGTATTCCATCCCCCATCAGTGAAATCGGGGGCAGTTAATTACGATGGAGGTTGGGTGGAAATGAGATCCTGGGCACCCAGACTCTGCAAGTCCGACATCGCTCAGCCTCAAGCTGAGACGCTGCTGTACCAATGTGAGGAGATCAGAGCCATTATAACCATATAACAATTACAACACGGAAACAAGCCATCTCAGCCCTTCAATTCCGTGCCGAACGCTTACTCTCCTCTAGACCCACTGACCTGCACTCAGCCCAAAACCCTCCATTCCTTTCTTGTCCATATACCTATGCAATTTGTTAAATGACAGTATTGAAGCTGCCTCTACCACTTCTACTGGAAGCTCGTTCTACACAGCTACCACTCTCGAGTAAAGAAGATCCCCCTCGTGTTAACCCTAAACTTTTGCCACCTATATCTGAGATGTCCTCTTGTTTGAATCTCCCCTACTCTCAATGCAAAAAGCCAATCCACGTCAACTCCGACAATCCCCCCTCATAATTTTAAATACCTCTTTCAAGTCCACCCTCAACCTTCTACGCCTCAAAGAATAAAAACCTATCTTGTTCAACCTTTCTTTGTAATTTAGGTGCTGAGTCCCCGGTAAAATTCCAGTAAATCTTCTCTGTACTCTCTCTGTTTTGGTGACATCTTTCCTATAATTCGATGACCAGAACTTTACACTATACTCCGAATTTGGCCTCACCAATGCTTTGAACGATTTTAACATTACATCCCAGCTCCTATACTCAATGCTGATTTATAAAGGCCAGCATACGAAAAGCTTTCTTCACCACCCTATCCACATAAGATTCCATCTTCAGGGAACTATGCACCATTATTCCTATATCAGTCTATTCTACTGCTTTCCTCAATGCCCTACAATTTACCATGTATTATTTCAGTTCACCGGGTGCAGGGGGCAGCAGTAACGTCAGGTCACTTTTCCTCCTCTAATGAGACCACCAAATTTATTGGTGTTCACCTGGAGGAGAATCTCACCTGGTCCCTCAACACCAGCTCCGGAACAAAGAAAGCCCAGCAGCGTCTCTACTTCCTGCAAAGGCTGAGGGAAGTCCACCCCCCCCCACCATCCTCATCACATTCAACAGGGGTTGTATTGAGAGCATCCTGAGCAACTGCATCACTGCTTGTTTCGGAAATTGCACTATCTCGGATCGCAAGACCCTGCAGCAGATAGTGAGGTCAGCTGAGAAGATCATCGGGGTCACTCTTCCCGCCATTACGGACATTTATACTACACCCTGCATCCGCAAAGCTAACTGCATTATGAAGGACCCCACGCACCCCTCATACAAACTCTTCTTCCTCCTGCCATCTGGGAAAAGGCACCGAAGCATTCGGTCTCTCACGACCAGACTATGTAACAGTTTCTTCCCCCAAGCTATCAGACTCCTCAATACCCAGAGCCTGGACAGAGACCTTACTGTCTTGTTTATTATTTATTGTAATGCCTGCACTGTTTTGTGCACTTTATGCAGTCCTGGGAAGGTCTGTAGTCCAGTGTATTTTTTCCGTGTTCTTTTTAACTTAGTTCAGCCTAGTTTTTGTACTGTGTCATATAACACCATGGTCCTGAAAAAAACGTTGCCTCATTTTTATTTTGTACTGTACCAGCAGTTATGGTCGAAAAGACAATAAAAGTGACTTAACTTGATAAGACAATAAGAGGTAGGGAAGAAGTAAGCCATTCGGCCCATCGTCTTCTCCGCTATTTAATCCTGGGCTGATGCAATTCTTCCAGTCATCTCCACTTCCCTGCATTCACCCCATAACCGCCGATGCCGTGTTTAATCAAGAACCTATCGATCTCTCCCTTAAATACACCCAATGACATGAGCACCCAATGTTGCTCATGGCAACAAATTCTTCAGATTTGCCACCCTCTGAGATCCCTCTAAACCTCTTCGTCCTCAGTTTAAATCTGTGCCCTCTTATCTGTGACACTTCTGTACCAGGATTATGGCCTAGATGGGCATCAGTGAGGCCTTTGATAAGGTTCACATGGTAAGTTCCTGTGGAAAGTCAGATCACACGGGATCCAGGGACAGCTGGATCACTGGATGCACAGTTGTCTTGATGGTAGGAAGCAAAGAGTGATGGTGGGAGGTTGTTTATTGGATTCGAGGCCCGGGCCTAGTGGTGTTTCCCAGGGTTACACCCCATTGCTCTCGTTATTTATTGCTATTTAGTTATATTTGCATTTGCACAGTTTGTTGTCTTCTGTGCTCTATTTGACCTTTCATTGATCCTGTTACAGTTCCTATTCTATAGATTTGTTGAGTATGACCAGAGGAAGAACAATCTCAGGGGTGTATGTGGTGACATATATGTACTCTGATAATAAAATATATGTTCAAATTTGAATATTGCTAAATTGGTTGAGAATGTATAGGGTAATGGTATTCCGTTTAAAAAGAAAACATACTTTTTTGAATGATTTCAAGGATAAGCACTCCGTCTTGTTTACCTCTCCTCACTCAGTCTCCTCCTCCCCTTCCTGCCTTCCCTCGCCACCCCGTCATCATTCTCGCCCTTTCATTGGACATATTATAAGGGTGAAAGGTGAAATATTTTGATGAATCTGAAGGGGAATTCAGCACTCAGAGATTGGTGAGAGTGTGGAATAAGCTGCCACCAGTGGTAGATGTGGTAGATGTGGGTTTGATTTAGACTCGAAGGAGAAATTTGAGTGAGAACATAAATCAGCAGTGTATGAAGGCTATGGTGCAAGAAGTTGGAATTAGGTAGTAAAAACCAAAACAGGTTGGCATTGACTAGAAGGGTCGAATGCCTACTTCAATACTGCTGCGCTCCTTGACTCTCATAATATTCTGATTTGTAATTTCCAGTCAGTGTTCTTTTGCTAATGACTGAACCCAGCAATTTACTGAATCGGTGACAATAAACAGGGCTACTGGCCCTGTGACAATTCCGGTGTTAAAAATCACTGAGAAATCCCGTCACTGAATAGATATTGTCTCATCCACTCTCTTTCACTCAGTCTGTCTCTCAACAAGTTAATTGTCTACAGGAAATCACAGAACTGAAAGAGAGCCCCTGACAGAGGATTCCCCGCTCTTCCTCAGCCTGGTGATGGGGAAAGGCTCCCAGTTCCAGTGAGTGATGTGGGAATCCTTTGTGGAAATGCGGAATGGACTGGCAAAGTTAGACAAAATGGTAAAAGAATTCTGGAGCTCAGTATTGTAAACCAACACACTGAATTGAAAAACACATTAAAACATTGTAGACTTCACAAAGTTATAGATCATCGAACAGTACTGCACAGGAACGGGCCCTTATTGTGCTGAACCAAATATAGTATTCATTAAATAGCGACTACACTAATCCCTTATAAACAGTATTCATATCTCTCCATTCTCATCACATCTGTGTCTAAGCATTTCTTAAGTCTCTAATGTATCTGTCTCTACCAGCACACTCAACACGCATTTTATCAACCTCTGTGTGAAAGAACTTGCCGCTCAATTCTCCTTTGAACTTATCCCTCGTCATACTAATTGAATATCTTCTGGGATTAGACATTTCAACACTGGGGGAACAAAAAATTCTGTGTGCCCTGCACAGGAACAGGCCATTCAGCCTGAAATATTCTGTTGATTTAAATAAACTAGGCATCAAATAGTTACTAAACGAATTCCTTATGTCCACACAACGTCCATATCCATCCATTCTCCTTACATTCATGTGTCTATCTAAGAGGCTCTGAATTGTCCTGAATGTTTCGTGCATTCCAGTCTCTCACATCTGCTTTGAACTTACCCGCTCCAATATAAAATACATGCCTTCTGGTATTAAACATTTCACCTTTGGAAAAATATACTCTCTGTCTGCTCTATCTATTTTTCTCATAATCCTGTAAACCTCTGTGAGATCGCTAGTCAGTCTCGGCTCTTGAAAAAACAACTTAGGTTTGTCCAATCACATACCCTCTAATCGAAGCAACATCCTGGTGAACCATTTTTGCACCCTCTCTAACTCTTAGACACCATTCATCTGATGAAGTAAACTGAAATGTATAGAATAATCCAGATGCGGCGCAACTGGGGTTTTATAAAGCAGCAACTTGACTGTGTGCCTTTTGGACTAAATGTCTCCCCTATTAAAGGCAAGCATGCCATTTGCCTTCTTAACCACCAGCTTAGCTAATTTCAGGCAGCTATGACCTTCGACCCCAAGAGGTTTTGTCTAATCAGCACTGTTAATTGTCTTACCCTCAGCAATGTGCTTTCTCTTTACGTTTAACCTATTGAGGTGCAGCACCTCACATTTGGCGGGTTAAACTGCATCTGCCATTTCTCTGCCCATATTTTCAATGTTTCGACGGGATATCGAACTGTATTCTTTGACAGTCCTCTAGGCTATGCACACCAATATTCTTACATTTATATACTTACTGACCCACCCATGTATATTTTTTCATCTCTAAATCTGAAACTGCTGATGTCTCAATAGAAATCCTTGTGGAACAGCACCAATCACAGACCACCCTTTATCTTCCAGTTTTGCATCAAGCAGCGAATTCACCATGTATCTTAATCTTGTCGATCAGTCTCCCATGAGGGACCTTGTCACATAGCGTACAACCTTAATCTGTAGACATCCACAGCTCTATCTTCATCAGTTACACTCGTAAGCTCATCAACAATCTCAATCAAGTTAGTGATACATGACTTGCCACTCACAGAGCAACGCTGACTCTCCCCAATTGAGCTGTGGATTTCCAAATGTTCAAAAATCATGTCTCTAAGAATGCACTGCAGTAACTTTTCTATCACCGACGTGAGACTCAATGGTCTATAGTCTTCTGGTGTCTCCCTGTTTCCCTTCACGAATAACGGATCGACACTGGTTCGTCACCTGTCCTCCAGGACCTCGCCCATGGCTGGGGAGGACACAGGGCTATTGGACAAGGCCTCAGTAATCTCTTTACTTTCCTCTATCACTAACCTGGGGTATATCCCATCGGGCCCTGGGATTTATCCACGTTCATGCTGTTTAAGAGACCCAAGATGTCAGCTGTCTGGTCAGGCCCATGACCCAGCAAAAGATTTCGTGCAGCCCTATCTCTCGTTGTACACTCTACATATTAATTGTAGAAACCCTCCTGAAATATCAGACCGAATTCATCATCATCTGAACCACTTGCCCTTAGGGCCCCAGTGTATATTCGAGAGTTTGAAGTTCTGCATGACAACAGCTCTATTGTTTTTACATCTTTCCTAAATCTGTCTGCATAGTGTTAGTTAGATCCGATGTAATAGAACATAGAACGTGAGAGCAGAATGCTCTTCGACCCACGATGTTTTGACAAACTTAGAAACTCCTGCAAGCTGAATCTAACTCTTCTCTCCTGCATAGTGCTCCGTTTCTATCCATGTCCCTAACTTAGCGGCTCATAAATGTACCTAATATTTCTCTCCTCACCACTGCCCTTTGCAGGTCATTCCACTCTCCATCTACAACGACATACCTCAGACATCTCGATTGCACATTCTTCTAATCACCTTAACATAACCCCTCCCCCCTTTAATGTAACACCCCAAATCAGGACTGCTGCAGCCAATTGATTTTAGAAGTCACATAATTATTAAAATGGATATCTTTTTTTGGAGACCTGTGTGCAGTTAATGTGTTTCAGTTAATTGTAACAAAAATGCATCTGCATCTGGAATGTCCAGCTGTAGGCCAGCCAGTATCCTGGTAAAAACTACATCATGAACACTCCAAGCGACTCCGCTAAAAGTTTATTGAAAAGTACAGGTCAGGAGATGATACAAGTACATTTCCAAAGCAGATGGCCGAACATCTCCACGTTGGTTTCATCATACAATTGTACCATCTTCCAAGGGACTTCACAGTCTCCCACCTGCCATTTAATAAACTCCAGCTGGAATTCCAAGCCAGTTCGATTCAACATTGGCTTTCTCTTAGACACTGTCCCATCAAACAGCGACTGATGAAGCACATGCGCAGCAGTTGTGTGGGCAGTGCCTCCCATCTCAGCTACTGAAGCTTGTAATTCCTTCAGTGTTGTCACAGCTTTCTTGGTGGCCTCCTTCACTAATCTGCTTCTTGCACAGTCGCTCAATTTTTGAGCATGGCCTGCTCCAGGCAATTGTACAGCTGTGCCACAGTCTTTCCATTTCTTGATGATTGACTTATCTGTACTCCAAGGGACGTTCAGTACCTTGGGACTACGGGGAGAGAGGGGGACAGTGTGATTAATTCAGAGACTGACACAAGACTGTGGGGAGAGAGTGGGACAGTGTGTTTAGTTCGGGGACTGACACGGGCTGTGGGGAGAGAGTAGACAGTGTGATTAGCTCGGGCACCGACCCTGGCTGTTGCGAGAGACTGCGACAGTGTGATTAGTTTAAGGTCTGACTCGGACAGGGGAAATGAGCAGGGTAGTGGGATTAGTTTGGGAACTGTAGGGAGAGCACAGGGCAACAAAATTAGTTTGGGGACAGACGGACTGTTAGGATATGACAGGACAGAGGGATAACTTCGGGAACTAAAAGAGGGCTGTGCGATCAGAGTGTGTTCTCCGTTTGCAAAGAGAGACTGCTGGAACAGAGTGAATCACTAAAATATAAATTTTATTATATTTTGCATATGGCTTGGGATGGTGTTATTTCATAAATCATTAAAGAAATCTACCGAGGGAAATAGAGACCATACAGCGATCCCACTCTCCATCGAGGAGTTCCTTATAGCCCAACGCCGCGTTACGCGCTTTCACCCCTCTGACATCAGGACCACAGAAACCCCGAGCCCAAGAGTAGAGCCAACCCCAGCAGTGTCCGGGATTCCCCCCTCCCCACCCCACCGCTCCACCAGCGATTGCTCCATGGATCAGTCTAATCTTCTCTCCATTTCCACGGGCCATAAGAACTGAAGACATAGTAGCAGAATTAGGCCATTTGGCCCATCGAGAAAAATCAGCCTTGCGATTGTCACAAATAATTTTTTTCTCCTCCTCAATCCCACTTTGCGGCCTTCAACCTGTAACATTTGATGCCATCTCCACTCAAGAACCTATAAATCTTTGCCTTAAAAACACCCAACTACCTGGACTCCACAGCAGTATATGCAATTCCATAAATTCCACAAATTCACCGCCCTTTTGTTTCGTATCTCTGTTTTGAAGGGACGGCTCTCTAACCTGAGGGTGTGCCGTCTTGTCCGAGAACTTTCCAACATGGAGAACATCCTTTCCACACCCACTCTGTCTCGGCCTTTCACCAGTCGAATGGTTTCAATGAGATCCTCCTCTTCGTTCTAAATTCCAGCGAGTGCAGACCCAGAGCCATCAAAAGTTCCTAGTATGATAAACCTTTCATTCCAGGAATTATCCTAATGAACGTCCTCTTGAACTTCTCCAACACCAGCATATCTCTACTCAGATGAGGAGCCCAAAACTGTACACAATCCTCAAGGTGAGACCTCTCCAGTACCTTGTGAAGACTCAACATCGCATCCCTGCTCTTGTATTCTAGAACCCTTGAAATGAATGGTAACATTGCATTTGCCTTCCTCGCCACTGACTCCACCTGCAAGTTAACAGTCACAGAGTTCTGCACAAGTCCGTGGCATAGACACCAATCCAGAAATTACCAACTGGGAGGTCCTGCTTCTCAGCTTTCGACTTGGTTTTCTAAATTTTCTTTTCAGGACCTCTTTGCTTTCCCTTCCTAATGTCATTGAGGTTGTCACTCTCTGTGTCTGACACAGGAATTTTATGATGGGACTGTCTGGAGGGAGAATGTTCTCAAAGTCCTACCCTGAGAGTGTACGATGGGATCGGGTGGAGGGAATTTTCTCTGTGTCTGAGCCCGAGAGTGTGTGGTGGAACGATGCACATGGATCTTCACACAGTGCTTGACTACAGGACTATTTGTTGGGACAGTGTTTTGGGAGCTTAATACTCTGGCTGACACCGGGAGTCTGCGTTCTGAAGGGCTGGGGGTAACTTAATCCTTTGCCTAACCCCGGAAGTGTGTGATGGTATGCCGTGGTGAGAGCTCCACTCTGTGTTTGACCCTGGGAATGTGTGATTGGACTGTGTTTTATGAACCACTCTTCGTCTGACCCAGAAATGTATGATGGGATGATATGGACAGAGGTACACTCTGTTTCTGACACTGGGACTGTGCGAATAGATGGGTAGGAGGAAGATTAAAACTGTGACTGATCCTTGGAGTGTGTCATGGGAATATGCAGGAGAAGCTTCAGTCAGTGTCTGACAATGGGAGTGTGTGATGGTGAGATGCAGAGGGAGCTTCACTCTGGGCATGACACGGAGAGTGTGTATTGGGACGGCATAGAGGGAGCTTCACTATGTGTGTGACCTGGGAGTGTGTAATGGGATCCTTCGTGGGGAGCTTAAGTCAGTGTCAGACACCGGGGGTATGAGATGGGCGGTGTAGAGGGAGCTTCACTCCGTGTTGATTGCTTCTGTTCGATTCCCCATTCCTGTCTTGTTTGCGACCTTTGTCGATGCAGGTCAGATACCATGCAGTGTATGAGCTTCCAATATCTTTTGTCGGTGTTGTCTGCGGGAGCAAGGAGAGCACACAGGAAGGTGGGGGTCAGGGGAGTGCATGATTCTGGGGTATGAGGAAGCGGTGTGTCAGACTGACTGGTGGATGAGGAGTGAAGAGGTCCTGAAGAAAAGACGCCACCAGACTGACATACTTCAGCCTGGAGCTGAGACGCTGCTGTACCAGTGTGAGGAGCTCGGACCTATTATTGCAGTTCACCAGGTGCGGGGGACAGCAGTAACCCCAGGTCACTGTTTCTCCTCTAATGAGACTCAAGTCCGACACCAAGACAGGAAGTGACAGCGGTTTATTGATTTCATCATGTCAAATGTAAATTAAGCAATGTGTGAGCTTCTAACGTGTGGGAATAAATAAGCTGTTCACGATTCACTCACAGTCACACACAAATAACTGACTGGCGACAACGTGTGACAGATTGAATCATCAGTCCCGTTTCTCACCGTCACTCTGCATCGGGGAACCGATGATAATAAAATCACATTTCAGGGCCGTGTCCGGGATCGCTGCAGATCCAGGGTCACTGCCGAAGTATTTGTCAATTTAAGATCATTGTATCGGCCAGACAGCCGAAAGTACTGTCCTCAGCAAAGTAAACAAAAGGATTCTCTCCCCGGATAATCCCACCCCGGGATACTCATGTCCTAGAATGAACCCGGCCACTGGGCTCTTCCTGACTGTGCAATTCCGCAGAGCCTAACTTGTGTGAGATCTCGAACCTGGTCATGTGTCAGAATCAGCGGCATTGGACAAGAGGAGGAAATACGTCACTGCAGGACAGCTTCAAAAGTCACAAAGCGCGAGACCAGAGCCAGTTCCGTTAGATCCATTAGGAATCAAACCTGGAGTGCGGGCATTAAAGAGGAGCTTGGGGAATCAGCGAAAATGTCACCATAAGTGTGGGGATGTTCACGCATTCAGATGTTCAAAGGATCACTATCAGTCCGGGTCTCTGATCCTGCAACAATCTTAGTTCCTTCTCCCTGGTCTCACTGAACCGATTCCCCACCAGTCTGAAACACATTGAAGAACAGAGATGAAATAAACAGTTTACACATCAGTGTCAGTACCACTGGACGAGGATAATGTTTCAACATGCTTACAGACCAGTATCCCTGATATTTTATCACATTGAACGTTAACACAAACACTCACCGGATCCACTCCAGATTTGGGAGGGTCAATATGAGGCGACAGACAGCGGGTGCTGATCGGTCTGTGAGGGAGTTAATTCCCAGGTTCAGCTCCGTCAGTGATCTGTTTGTACTGAGTGCGGAGAGGAGATGCTCAGCACCAGAATCCGTGAGACCAACCTTCTTCAGTCTCTCTAACGAGAGAGAGTGGGAATGAAAGACAGAGAGACAGGGTTGGTACAAATCCCCAGTGTTTATCAGTAACACTGATAAACCATTAATGTTCAGGGTCAGACACCCGGTGACTGTAAACACAATCTCCCACAGTTTGGTACTTACCCCATTTTCTGTATTTTACTCTCCGGGTTCCCCAGAGCCGCAGATACCAGTTTCACTCCTGAATCTCCCAGTTTATTATCACTCAGGTCCAGCTCCGTCAGTGATGGGTTTGTACTGAGAGCGGAGACGAGATCCTCAGCACCAGAATCTGTGAGACCGACATCCCTCAACCTGGAGATGAGAGAGGCAAACAGTGAATAACACAGAGATACAGGAGACGGTACAAATCCCCAGTGCTTATCAGTAACACAATTACTGATCACATTAATGTTCAGTGTCAGACACCCAGTGACTGTAAATAAAATCTCCAACAATTTGGTATTTACCCCAGTGTCTGTATTATACACTCCGGGTTCCTCAGAGCCGCAGACACCAGTTTCACTCCTGAATCACGCAGTTCATTTTCACTGACGTTCAGCTCCGTTAGTAATCGGTTTGTTCTGAGAGTCGAGACGAGATCCACGGCACCTGAATCTGTGAGACCAACATGGTTCAGCCTGGAGGTGAGAGAGAGTGAGGGTGAAGGTCACAGAGAGACAGGAGACTGGACAAATCCCCAGTGTTTATCAGTAACACAATTATTGATCATATTAATGTTCAGTGTCAGACACCCAGTGACGGTAAACACAACCTGCGACAGTCTGGTACTTACCACAGTTGCTGTATTTTACACTCCGGGTTCCTCAGAGCCGCAGAAACCAGTTTCACTCCAGAATCTCCCAGTTTATTTGCCCCAAGTCTAAAGCCAAACAGACAAATTGATGAAAAAAGTGATTCAAAAACCGTGAGTCTGAGAAAACCTCTCTCACTCGGATATTTCAGGAAACATTAAAATCTTCAGTAAATCAGTGATCGGAGTTCCCATCACTGTCAATGTCCCTCACTGACCAGCTCCAGGGTATTCACCGAATGTCAGTAATTTAGTCTGTCGGTGTGACACTGTAAACTGCACAGATTCTGTCTCACTCCCAGACGGTGAAAATAAGCGTTACTGACATGAGAGCATTGGTAGGGTCATGGCAGAAATGTGGGAGATATACCCACAGTGAGGAGGATTTGTGAATTATAAATTCACAAATTATAACTCCGATAGGAGATGTGGAAGAGGCACCACCTGAGGAAAAGGGATAGGAAGACGGAACATGTAGGAGTAAGGGTAATGGGGAAGAGAGATCCAACAGGAGGCAGGAGAATGGGGAAGAATCCATAATGATAGGTTGATCCAGTAAAATATTGCACGGAAGGGGTGTGTCTGAACTGAGACACAAATTTGGAAGGAGAGATGAGCCCATTGATTCTGAGTATCTAGTAGTGAGTGATGGTGATAGTCACACACGGGGAAGGGCAGGGGAGGACAATCTCACAATGGTATTTCTTTCCTTCTCACTGGGACAGTCTGCTGACGGTCTCTTGTCCCTCACCGGGAAGGGGGTGTGAATCTCTGACCCACCTGCTGCAGTCAGTGTCGGTCTTGGTGTCAGTAACAGTGAGAAACACGGCCATTCCTGTGATTTACTACCATTAAACCAATGGCCGTTGTTCACTGATCTGATGAAGTCTCCAACATCCCTTCACAAGGAATCACAGAACCCTCCCGTCCTTGGGGAATTACTGACCTATACCCTGGTTATTTGACACAGTCTTTTATTACCTAATATCCTACAGTTTTACCCAACTCGTTTTACATTGAAACAGCACAATGGAACAGTTTCATAGTTCAGAGAGACAAATCAAGTTACCTCAACTCCTGGCACTTGTGCAGCCCGGGTCCCAGCCGCTGGATTCCTTCACACTGAATGTGACAGTTCTCCACGTCGAGGTGTTTTATCGTATCACAGATTCCGATGACATGAGACAGGACCGCGCAGTCAATCGGGGTCAGTGTCATTCCACTGAATGAAAGTGTTTTCACAGATCCCAGTGCGGCCTGAGCCAGCCAGCGATTCTGAGACTCAAACAGATAGTGCAATGTGTTCAAGAGGCTCCTTTTACCAGCTTCACTCCTCGTGTTTCCACTCTGGCATTTAACCTCCTCCTTCACCCAGTCAATCACCTGGCAGGCTGTTTCATGAGGAAATGGACCCAGAAACTCCTCCAGGGTCCGAGTTGTCATTGGGGAGGAGAGACCAGCAACAAAACGGAGAAATACCTCAAATCGCCCATCTGCCGTGTTCTGGGCTTCAGTGAGGAATTTCAGGATATTCCCGGGATGTGGATTCAGGAATTGTGCAGGACACTCCTCTGAAGGCCATCTGACCAACCCTGAGTAACACATCACGGGGATTCTCAATCTCACGGCCGTGGTTTTTCAGTATGTTGTAAATATAGTAGGAGTACAGTTGGGTGATGGTCTTGGGAACACGCTGCGGGTCCCTGACTCTTTGTGTGCTGAAGGGACCCAGTGCCAGAGCGAGGATCCAGCAGTAGGAGGGGTTGTAGCTCATGGTGTACAGGATCTCGTTCTCCTTCACATATTCGAAAACAGCTGCTGCCACCGTCCGATCTTCAAAATGTCTGATGAAATATTCCTTCCGTTTTTCATCAACCAATCCCAGGATTTCCGCCCAGACACTAATTTCTGCCTTTTCCAATAAGGGTAATGTAGTGGTTCGGCTGGTCACCAGCACTGAACACCCTGGGAGCAACTTACCCTGGATTAAACTGTACACAATGTCAGACACTTCACACCACCACTCGGGATCTGAGCACTGGTGGTCGCATTCTGTATCTCTTTGATTGTCAGCAAAATGAATTGTGTGCTTAAATTCATCCAAACCATCAAATATAAACAACAATCCCTCTGGGTTTTTCCAGACCTCTCTCAGGATATTCCCAAAGTAAGGATACTGATCCAAAATCAGTTCCCTCAAGTTTATCCGACAATTAATGGTGTTTAAATCCCGGAATTTGAAATTGAAGACAAACTGGAATTGCTGATATATTTTCCCTGTGGCCCAGTCGTAAAGAATCTTTTGCACCATTGTTGTTTTCCCAATCCCAGGGATTCCGACCAATGCTGCGGAACTCCCAGATTTGGATTTAGTCTGGGAAAAGGTGCTCTGGAACAAATGATCTATCCCGATTTTTTCCAGCTGTCCACTGGGATGCTTCTGTCTCCACTCCTCGTGGACTCTGCCTCTTGCCAGTAGCTCATGTTCCACCAGACTCCGATGTTGAACAGTAGAAATGACCGTGAGCTCAGCGTATCGATCAACCAGCTGGAAATCCTTCACCTTCTCCGTCATCAGGATCGTGTTCACTCTCAGTGTTTCAGTTTGTGCCCGCAGAGTCTCCTTGTGTTTCTGTTGAACATCTTTCATGGGAACAGAGAACATAGTCAAAATGTTCAGTAGCTCAACTGACAAAGAATATTATAACTGCATTTCAAGATTCAGTGTTTGAGATTACATGAATTAATTCAATGCATCCATGGATATTAGGACATAAAGTAAAATGCTGTTAACAGATATCGGAACTAACAGCGATGTATGTCTTAGAAAAGATACAATACTGATGTTGTGATACTAGTTACATGTGAAGGCGAACATTCCCCTGATATCCTATTGCAATCCTGACTGCACATCCGACACAACAACATTTCACACGATTTAACGCATTGTTTGCATCATTATCAAACGATGTTAATGTTGATTTGCTGTGGAAATATGGAGAGCAGGACACTGTGCATTTTGGCAAGTGTCCACTGCTCTCGCATCGAAACAGGAGCAGAATATGCGGGAAATACTCCGGTCGGGCAGCCTCTGTGGAGAGAGTCACAGTGATGTTTCGTAATGATAACGCAACGGAATGAGAAGAAAGAAAGCTGGTAGTTTTTAATTTCAGTGATGGAGGAGGGGTGGAAAAGTGGAGATGAATCTCCATGAATGGGAGAGACCAGAAGCATCTCAGTGATGGACGTCTTATTTGTCAGAGAGCTTAGTGAAGTGTTAGCAACTGGTGACGATCACTCTGTGAGACACTGTATTGTTGACAACAATAAATCGGTAAATTGCCATATTATTGACACATTCACCGAGGTACAATAGACAACCTTTCTGCATGAGATCCAAATACATCATTTCATCATATCAGCGCAATGAGGCCGTACAAGGAAAAAGAGAACAGAATAGCTCAGGGAAACAGTGTTTCAGTTGCTGAGAAAATGCAGAGCAGGCAGACAATAAGGTACAAGGCCAAAGGGTCATTGGCAGGTCAGATTTTAATTGAACTACGCTGCTAAACTGCAGAGATCCTCACCTAAAACTACTGTACTGTAGCCTCAGATATTTGCTACTAATGTGTAAAGGCTGCAGACTGAGGCTGTCACTTTTAAACACCATTGCAAAGCCTTTATATTGAACCTTCATTTTGTCTTTTATTTCCTAGTTTGCACTTTATCCCATTGTAATGCACTATGAACTACATCGTCATGATAAGAATTGCTTTATTAATAGGTTATGATTTATTTTTTTCTAAGCTCAAACTGGTTTTGCCTGAGGTGCAGGCAAACTAAACACACTCATCTCTCAATTGATAGGAAATTCCGGACTACTCTAGTGGTGTTTAACATTGTTGCTTTCTGTGGATTTACATAAATATTCCTTTGTAGAACTAATTGTTTAATGTTAATATGTAGTGACTTTGGGATGATACCAGTTGTAGATATTACTACTGGGACAGAGTGCTGCACAGTCTTTCAGCTTATTTTGCTAATTCAGCAGATTTCTGGTGTTTTTCAGCAATTGATTTCTGTATGTCACGTGTGTTTGGAATGGTTATGTCTAATCAGTAAGTAAGTTCTTCTTGCCTTTTTATCCTGGATACATAGTCCTATCTGTAAAGATGGATCAGCCATAGTGTAATTTGCAGGACTTTGATTCTAAAACTGAATCAGTTTTGTCTTTATAGTAAGGTACTGTGTCTTTTAAGAATGTGCACTGTGAAGCAATATTTTGATGAATGATGCTTTCCACTGTAATTAATCAATACTGCAAGATCTTTTAATGTGTTGGATTGTATCTCTTGTCTTTGTCTGAATTTATCATCTTCAATTTGTTGGTCTTTTGCTTTTGTATTTTAGATATTTTTGTGCTAACTAACTGTTCCCATGTTGCCATAAGAAATCCTTCTGTTTCTGGGATGAAACCTTCAATTCAGAGCCAGCCGTTCTTGTCAAAATCTAGTCTGCTCAAATCGTGGCGATATCTTCCATGGATGGACGTTGTTCCATTCGTTATCTTTTTAGAACCATAGAACCATAGAACATTACAGCACCAAACAGGCCTCTTAGCCTTTCATGGCTGTGCCAAATCATTTTTCTGCCTATTCCCACTGACCTGCACCTGGGCAATACCCCTCCAAACCCCTCACATCCATATACCTGTCCAAGTTTTTCTTAAATGTCAAAAGTGAACCCGCATTCACCACTTCATCTGACAGCTCATTCCACACTCTCACCACTCTGCGTGAAGAATCCCCCCCACCCTAATGTCCCCTTTAAACTTTCCCCCCTTCACCCTTAACCCATGCCCTCTGTTTATTTTTTCTCCCCTAGCCTCAGTGGCAAAAGCCGGCTTGCATTCACTCTATCTATACCCATCATAATTGTATATACACTCTAACAAATTTACCCTCATTCTCCTACACTCCAGGGAATAAATTCCTAAACTAGTCAACTGTTCTCTGTAGCTCAGTTTCTCAAGTCCCGGCAACATCCCTGTAAACCTTCTCTGCACTCTTTGAACATTATTAATATCCTTCCTGTAATTCGGTGATCAAAACTGCACACAATACTCCAATTTCGGTCTCACCAATGTCTTATACAACCTCACCATTACATTCCAACTCTTATACTCAATACTTTGATTTATAAAGGACAATGTACCAAAAGCTCTCTTTACTACTCTTGTCTAGCTGTGACGCCACTTTTAGGGAATTTTGTATCTGTATTCCTAGATCCCTCTGTTCTACTGGACCCCTCAGTGTTGAACCGCCCCTCGCTTTTGCCTCAGACCCTGATACTCTATCGTTTATCAGTCTGGCCAAGAGCTTAAATCATCATCCAAGCACCACTTCACTCACTTCGATACGGTCTGGGGGCGTAGACTCCGGTATCGTCCTGTACCCGACTTTTCAACTTCAACCCGGCCCCCAGTGCCTTCCAAACATCTGGTTCTGTCACTTCAATACTCCGGGGAACTGTACCCAACATTTCCAACTCGGCCTGGTGCACAAGTCAATCGGACTTCGGGATTCTCCTGGCTCACGGCCTCAGCCCTGCCGCATCAAATTGCCTCCAAGTCCAAAGGAAAGTTATAGGCTATTGCTTAACCTCAGCGCGTTCGAGTGCACATAATGTGTTCCTAAAACTTTTCATTTCAGTCCCTCTTTTTTTCTTTTTAAGTTTTCCAGATCGGTAACAGACCAACGTATTGCGCCAAAAGAATATTAATATAGGTATAGCGAAAGCGTTTATCACTATGCTGCATTTTGACCGTTGCATTGCCGATTTTCTTAAGCATTGAAGTAAATTCCAATTAAACATTTCCCTTTATTGCAGTATGAGGTATTCTCATTGTTTGTTGATATCGACAATACTTATATATTTCATATTCATCCATCGGTTGCATTGTATTCTGCTGACGGCACAGGGGAAAAAGTGGTTCCTTGTGTGAATGTCCTCAAGCTCCAGTACCTCCTCCCCAACTGTAGCAATAAGAATTGGGCATGGCATGAGTGCTGCGGTTCCTAACTGATGGATGTGCCTCTTCGGAGCATCGGGCTTTGAAGATGTAAAAAGACCCTGATGGTAGTTATATACAAACCCCCAAACAGTAAAAGGATGTGATCGCAAAGTTACAACGGGAGATAGAAAACGCATGCCAAAAGGTAAATGTCACAATTGTCATGGGGGATTTCAATTTGCAGGTAGGATTGGATAGTCAGGATGTTGTGGGATTCCAAGAGGGGAAATCTCTTGAATGCCTGTGGTTGAGACCACTTGCGGATCAGCTATTTTGGATTGCGTATTGTGCAATAGACTGGAATTGATTAGAGAGTATTAGGTAAAAAACCCTATCGGGGTAAGTGACTATAATATGATGGCCTTCACCCTGAAATTTGAGAAGGAGGTCAGATATATCAATATTACAGTGGAGTAAAGGAAATTATAGAGGCATGAGATAGGAGGTGTGCAGAATTGATTGGAAAATAACACCGGCAGGAATTACGGCAGAGCAGCAATGGCTGGAATTTCTGTAAGCAATTCAGATGGCACATGATATATACGTCCCAAGGAGGAAGAAGCGTTCCCAAAACAAGAAGACACAACCGTGGCTAACAAAAGAAGTCAATCCCAAAGAGAGTGAGCATAACAGAACAGTGGGAAATTAGAGGAAGCTTTTAAATATCAATAAATATCAACTAAAAATCATGAAGTTAAAGATGGAATATGACAGTAAGCTAGACAATTATATAAAAAGTCGATTCCAGAAGTTTCTTCAGATGCATAAAAGAGAAGAAAGAATGGATATTGGACCGCTGTAAAATGAGGCTGAAGATGTATTAATGTGGGACAAGCAAATGGTGGACGATCTGAAAAAGTATTTTGCATCAATCTTCATGTAGAAGACATGAGCAGTATGGTGGAAGTTCCAGGTATTGACGGGTCATTAGTGTCTGAAGTTACTATTACTACAGAAAAGGTTCTTTGGAAGATGAACGATCTGAAGGTAGACAATGTTGGGATCAGATAGGATGCTCAGAGATCTTGACACCTTTTTGAAGACAGGTGTGTGCCCCCTCATCTTACTTTTTGTGAAGTCCAATATCAATTCCCTTGTGCTTCTGACATTGTGTACAAGATTGTGGCTACAACACCACTCAACATGCTGAAATGTTTCGCTCCTCTACGCACTTCCATCACCATCTGAAACTCTGACAATAATAGTTGTGTCTTCAGCAACGTTAGAGATAGCACTAGAGCTGCGTCTAGCCACACAATTATGGCTGCAGAGAGAAAAGAACAGTGGGATAAGCACACATCATTAAGTTGCGCCAGTATTCATTATCAGCGAAGTGGAGATATTATTTCCATTCCGCACAGACAGTGATCTTCTGGTGAGGAACTTAACGATTCATTTGCAGTGATAGGTTCGGCAGCCCAAGTTCGGGAGCTTTTTGATCATACCTGTTGAAACGATCATGTTATACCGGACGTAAGTATTATTAACCTCCAGGTGATCAATGGCCACGGAAAGAGCCAATGAAATCGCATCCGCTGTAGACAAATAGTGGTGATATGCAAATTACATTGGGTCTATGTCCTAGCTGAGGCAGGGGTTGATTCAAGCCATAGTCAACCTCTCAATGTCCTTCATTGTGGAACTGAGTGCTGCGGGAAATAGTCATTAAGGCATCTCACCCTGTTCTTCTTGGGAATTGGTATGACTTCTCCCTATTAAAGCAGGTGGGAACTTACAATCGGAGCAATGAGAAGTTGAAAATACCATTGAATACACGCGACAGTTAGTTGACCCAAAATTTCAGAGCCCTACCAGGTACGGCATCAGGGCAGCTCCCTTGCAAGCACTTAACATATTGAAAGACCTTCCGAGATCGGCTTCCGAGTCAAAGATCCCAGGGTCAGTGGATGCTGCCGTGACCCTCATTGCAGTAGTTGTATTCTCCATTTCAATGCGTGCATAAAAGCTGTTAATCCCCACTGGGAGCGAAACTTCTCCGCAATTCATTGTAAGTTTGCGCTTTGTGGGAAGTAATGGCCTGTAAGCACTGCCAGAGTTGACGTGCATCCAATTACGCCTCCAACCTCAATCAGAATGGTTATTTTGCTCATGAGATAATCTTCCGTATGTCATACCTGGCCTTCTTGCGCAATCTTGGATCACCACACTTTAATGCACCGATATTTTCCTTCCCCAGACGTTTACAAATCTCTTGGTTCATCTGCGGTTTTTGATTCAGTTATGTATAATATATTCTGGTAGGCATAGACATATCCACACAGGTTTTTAGAGTTAGTGATAACTGGGGAGTATTTATTCAGATTTGAATAAAAACGCTGAACAGTCCAGTCTATGAACTCAAAGTTGTTTTGTAAGTGCTCCTGTGTCTCCTGTATCTACACCTTATTGGTCCCCTCTACTGTTGCTGTGGTCTTCAATATCTATCCATAGATCAGACTTTCCAAATTGCAAGTGTAGGATGGCACTGTAAGTGAGATGATGGTAGCATCACAGTGGTCCTATGTGTTACTCCTCTGGTTCCACAAGTGATATGTTGTTAATAACTATTTAGAGACTGTTTCACGCTAGCTCGGTTAAAAACCCCCAAGACGACGGGGAAAACATCAGGGTGTGCTGTTTTTTGATGCCTGTCGCCCCGCTCAATAGAGACTGTTGGACTCGGGCCTGTGGTGGGCTATACACAGCTACCAAGATGATGGCTGATAACTCCCATGAGAGATAAAATGGAGTATAGTTTTTCCCAAGATTTTCCAGGTTCAGAGAGCAGGACTGGAATAGAACTGCCATGTTTGTACACCACCAGCAGTGGATAATGAAGCATGCTCCTACTCCTCTGCCTTTGAAATATTCATCAGTCCCATCTTGATAGTAAATGTGATGTCAGCAATCTGTAAAACTGCATCTAGAATGACAGGTATATCCAGGTCTCCCTCAAGCAGAAGAACACAACAATCCGGAATATCCTTCTGAACAACAATCATCCTCTGCAAACTTCGATTATATTTTCCAGAAACTGTATATCTGTCAGCAAAATTGCATGCAAGTATGAACCCTCTTCTCCGTAAACAAACTTTTAATCCAGCCCAGTTTCTGCTTTCTGCTTTCCGTAAAGGGGAAACGCTCTAGCGACTGGAGACCAGCATCCGATATTTATCAGCTTTGAGTAGCAATAGTGTAGCAATAGAGATTTTAGCCGCCTTAACATGATGTTGCTTCTGCATTATTTAAGTGTTTAATTGTGGATTCCAGCTCTAGAAATCTAACATGAGAATATTTGATTTATTTCCATCAGGGCTGCTTGCATGAGTGGCCATCTTAATGATACTACAAAATCTGTTGTATGTTCTGCACTTATCAAGACCAAAGTTGATGTTTCTATCTTTTCAAAATAGCTCTACTATTTGAATTAATTGTTGTACCTTTTATGGATGGAGACTATAATTTTAATTCATCCATGTATCCATGTATAGAAGGTATGCCAAGGTATAATTTGTTTGTCTGTATGTTTTAATTTGCTAATTTGTTACCCTATCTTTATACAATTCAGTAAATTAGAGAGAAAATTTGAAACCAGGCAAAACCACCGTGGATTCAGAGTCGCACTGAGAAATATCTCGTTTTATTTATTGGTGGTTGTTCTTTTTTGATTGAGAATAGACAGAGCGATTTGAGCACGCCAATGCTTCATCATATATTGTGCGAATTTCACAAGTGTTGTGTGTATTTATGTACATTATGAACTATTAACAATGACTGTGGGGCAGAATCAAATGTTTTTGATAGTCATTGTAACAAAGTGAATGATTTTTTGCTTTTCCTGTTGGCTTGAATTGGCTATTCTCAGTTGTTCCTTACAGCCTTTCATACCCTTACCGCACACTTTCTGCTCTTCGCAAGTATATTGTGGTTACCTAAATGAGCGGTGATTAGTAGTGAGATGCATGATGTTAAATTTCATATTTAGATTGTAAAACAATAGGACGCTATTTTGATGGGTTATTTGTGATTTCTCCTTTAGGCAAAAGATCCGTTTTATCTTATTATTCAAAAGTAATTATTATTATCTCACCTCTTTCAAGTATGGACTTTTTAAAAAATTAAACAGCAGATGTTTCTTCTGGATAATCCCAGAGGAGGGGACGTCCTCACCACTCCCCTCAAATGCACCCTAATAAAATGTCTGAGGATCTTATGTTTCACTGAAATCTAATCTTAAATGTCTAAACTCCAACAGGTATAAACTCAGTCTTCCTTCATAAATCATGTGAATAAAACTCCAGAAGAGGTAATTTGCTCTGTTGTTTTATGCCAGTGGCTTACAACTCGCAGAATACGCCTTATTATATCTAAGAAATGTTATGAAATGTGTTGCTTTTTGGCACAGTAGAGCACAGGACATAAAAACTAGTATAATTGACAATAAGAAATGAAAGAACTATATACCGCAAAGCAGGATTAGCAAGGTCATGTTCATGGACTGTTCAGAAGGCTAACTTAGAAGAAGAATCTGCTCCTGAATCAATTTGCATCAATTGCAAATCAGGGAAAGAAAACCCATCAACAACACGGACAATACAATCCGATGGAATGCAACACTGCAAGAAGTGTAATTTAAATAACAGATGAATGAATCAATTGATCAGATGGTCAGTTTTTTTTACAAGTGCTGCTGAAGGATTAGTGGTGCTGACATTGTAAGAACCTCTCAGCTCTTCTTCAACAAAGCATCATATCACATTTATGGAGAAAAGAACTGAGACTTTGATTTACATTACACTTAAAACAGTGAACCTCTTCAGGACTCATGCCAATAGGTTCAGAAACAGTTATTATCCCTCAACAAACAATTCCTCGAACAGAGCAGAAACTACACTTGCCCCATTGGATTGTTCCCACATCCTATGAATCCGCTTATATATTTATTATTATGTATTTCTTCTGTATTTTCAGTCTTTTGTATCTTGCAGACTGTTTGTCCAACCTGTTCGGTACAGTCCTTCACTGGCCCTATTATGGTTATTGTACTTATTGAGTATGCCAGGAACAAAATGAATCTTAGGGTCGCATATGGTTTCATATAAGGGGTGATAATAAACTTACTTTTTACTTTGATATTATATGTATTGTACATAAGAGCTCATCTTAACATAGAATGTGACGTTTTATTAGTCTTAGAAATGCAGAATTAAATTTGTCCTTGATACTTTCAGGTTTATGTATCTTCTGCCCAATGAAGAAGTGAAAATATTTGAGTTGGATTAAGATCAAGCAGCAAGACCCCTGCGTGAGGTCCTCTGAAATTTACCTTTCAATTCATTGTACTCTTACTCTAAGATAACTAACCTAGATGTCCCGACTTTCAACTTTCTATGTAACTCCCTAAAATCTCTCTTCAGGACCTAATCACATTTCCTACTTGTGTCATTTGTGCCAATTTGTTTCAAGACCTCTGGCTACTTTAGAATGCTATGGATCCATTCTGAGACATCCGTGACACTGACACCTGGGAAGCAACATACCATCTGTGTATCTCTATCGTGCCCACAGAACCTCGTCGCTTATCCTCCGACAATGGCATTTCCTATCACCACTGCCGTCCTATTCACCTCTCGTCCCTTCTAAGCCACAACACCAGACTCAGTCCGAGAAACCCTGTGATGCAGCTCTCCCTGGTTAGACATCCTCTTCAACAGTATCTAAAGTGGTATACTCATTATAGAGGGAAACGGCCACGAGTAGACTCTGCACTGATTGTGCATTTCTTTTCCTTCTCCTGACAGTCACCCAGCTCACTGTCTCTTGCCCCCTCCCTGCAGCTCCTATCCATCACCTCCTCATTCTCCCGTATGAGCAAAACGTCCTCGAGTTGCTACTCCAGTGCTGTAGCTGGGTGCACCTGCCGCTGTTGTGGTTGTCCAGGAGACTGGAAGTCTCCAAGAACTCGCACATCTCAGAATAGTACAAAAGACTGCCCCTGGAGGTACTCTCACTCCACGCTCCACTCCTATGCCCTAACAGATAAGGAATGCGGAATTACTAACAAAAACGGAATCTTACCAGATACTTCCCATAGCCCATGCCTGAAGAGCCAAAACTATATCACACTCTGACCCACTCACAGCAATGATGGCCTGATGAATGATCGCTTCACTTGCCCTTGCATTATTTTGAATGATTAAGAAAGACAGATAACGTATAAAGAAGTGACCCACGACTGGGAATGTCATCACTCACCTATCAGTTGAGTGGGTAATTCAGATAACCCTCGGGCGATGTTAATGTATTCCTCTGGATCAGGGTCTGTTTAATTCAAAGAAAAACGTCCTTGAAAACAGAACTAAAATAATGTAAACTGTTTATTTCAATGTGCCTTTGTGTTCAGTGCGTGGTTTTAACATACCGAGCTTCTGTATTTCCCTCAGTATTCTGTCCAACTTCGGTAACTCAGTCCTCCATGTCACAAAGGATTCCCACATCGCCCTCCGAGTCCGGGAGCCTTTGCCCATCACCAAACTGAGGAAGAGTCTGGAACTTTCTGCCCGTTTTCCCTTCTCTGTCAGCTCAGTGACTTTCTATAAAAGGAAAACAATGAATTTATTGTGGAGCAGATAGAAAGTCAGAAAGAGTTTACATATGATCCTGTAAGCTCCTGTTGCTTTAATAAGAATTGAATAAATTTAAGAATTTATGTCTGACATGTTAAATGTTTCTTCTGGCACAACAACTGCTGATATAAAACCTACACCACATATTTAGACATAGGTTTGAGGATTAGTGCAGCAAAGACTTCTATGAATGTTATTTTTCATCCAAAGAAAAAATTTCCAGGGACATTCCTGATAGGGTCTGCATTAACACAATTATGCGGAAACAAAGCAGAGTAAACCAGCATGTAACAACAAAAGCAAGAGTGGGGGGGGGGGGCTGAGGGAGCAAAAAAAATGAATTTTGGGACCGAATCTCAGACACATGGGGAGAAAATTGAATTTTCAGAAGCTGAAATGCAGGTAATCAGAACAGCCACATTCAGATTAACAGGCATTCAGCATGGCCTGGAACATATACGGGTGGGAATCATATCTGAAAATACATGTTAAATAACTACTATTACAAATCCAATGTTGACTCTTCATCCCTATTTGACCGTTGAGGAGTAACAGTTTATAACTGCTGATGAAGATAAATCACGTAGCCATGAGCGGGGATCTCCAGGATGAAGACCCGGTGCTGATGAAGGAACGATGATATTTCCCAAAGTCAGGTTGAGCTGAGACTTGAAGTGGATGCGCCAGGTGGCGGTGAGCAACATATCCACTGCCTCGCTGTGGTTTGATGGATTTGCAGGTTTGGGAGATGCAATCAGTGCTGCTGAACTTCTGCACAAACTGCAGACAGTTCCTGACGGAGCAAAAGGATACGTAAAATTTATTAACTTGATGCCAGAACCATCTACCCTGCGTGATGCTCAGCTTCAGCTGTTGGGGGTAACATGCCGAGGCAAATGCCGGCGGCACCATCTTCAAAGTAATGAAATGATTCACTTAAACGAGACACATGCAGCCCCTGTCCTGCCCTTACAGTCATGTTTTGTGTGGGATCCACTGACCGCCATGACGTGAATCGAATGAATTGACTTTCCTACTGACATTCTTAATATACTAGAGGAATAAAAATCTTTGTGTTACGTATCCATCCAAATGTGCAATGTGTAGTTTGAAGTAATTGATAATAAGTAGCAACACACAACAAATGCTGGTGGAATGCAGCAGGACCCTTCGGCAGGACTAAGAGTCTCGACCCGAAACATCGACAGTGCTTCTCCCTGTAGATGCTGCCTGGCCTGCTGCGTTCCACCAGCATTTTGTGTGTATTGCTTGAATTTCCAGCATCTGCAGATTTTCTGGTGTTTGTTTTCATAATAAGTAGTATGTACAACAGTCAATACAACATAGAAATACAGTTGTGTCAGCATGAAAAAAATACAAGATTGCTCTTAATCAGGATATCAGGAGGGCCAGAATAAGGCACGAGGTTCCTTGAGCAGACAGGTGATTCCAAATATCAAGGGATTCCTCATACATGTCAAGAGCAAAAGGGTTGTAGGGGTCAAAATTGGTCCTCTGGAATATCAGAATGGTAATTCATGCATGGAGCCAAAGGAGATGGGGGAGATTTTAAATGCATTCTTTACATTTTTATATATACTCAGGAGACGGACAAAGTATTTTGAAGTGAGGCCAAACTGCATCAACTTCATAAGATCTATACACTTTATAGATAAGGTGTCTGCTATTTTGAGGTGAATCAGGGTGGATAAATCCCGAAGGCCTGACTAGGTGTTGCTTGCGGGAGGCAAGTGTACACATTGCCACGGCCCGGGCAGAGATAATAAAATCATCCTTAGTGATATCAGAAGAAGCAAAGGACTAGAGGATAATCAAAGTTGGAGGGAGGAGAAGATAGTGGCGCGACGCAGCGCGCGTGGTCTCTCCGGTGAACGATATCTGTTATTTGTTAAGTAGGTTACCGTGCACATTTCTAATTTGATGGAGATACACGTGAGAGCACGGAGGAATATCTGGAGAAACTTCTGAAATGCCCGCTTCGCTGCCGCTGCTACTGTGCGGTCCGGAATCTCCGGAGGAGAAGGCCTCTGACCCCTCGGCTTTGCTTGTTTCGGCTGCCGGGACGAGGTCGAAGGCCCTCGGCAGAGGATGGCGCTTTGGAGGCTGTATCGGCGGGGCTGGTCGGAGGCTCGATGTTTTCGGACGGACTCAGAGTCTGCTGTGGTCCGGTGCTTCTAATGCATCAGTTGTTGGTGCCTGGAGGTTTATGGCAGGGAGAGTTTCTCCCTTTCTGCTGCTTGATATTGGGACAATTGTAGTCGATCGGGACTTGAGACTTTTTTTTAACCGTGCCCACAGTCTGCTTTTATCAAATTATGGTATTGCTTTGCACTGCTGTAGCTATATGTTATAATTATGTGGTTTTGTCAATGTGAGTCTTTGTTTTGTCTGTTTTTTTTGTGACATCGCTCTGGAGGAACAATGTATCATTTCTTAATATATGCATACATTTCTAAATGACAATAAACGAGGACCTCATAACCTAAAAAAAAAGTTGTTCTGCTGTTTCAGAAAGGATCTAAAATAACCCAGGGAATTATAGGTTGCTGACCCTGACCCCAGTCGTGGGAACGTTACTGGAAGGTATTCCAAGGGATGGAATATATTGGTACTTAGATAGACGTGGAGTGATTGGGAATCGTCAGCATAGCTTCATGTGTGGCAGGTCGTGTCTAACGAATAGAAACATAGTAACCATACAGCACAATACAGGCCCTTCGGCCCACAAAGCAGTGCGGAACATGTTCCTACTTTAGAACTACCTCGCCTTTACCTAGAACACTCTATTTTTCTAAGCTCCATGTAGCCATCCAGGAGTTTCTTAAGGGACCCTATCGTTTCCGCATCCCCCAAAGCCACTGGCAGCCCATCCCACACACTCACCACTCTCTGTGTAAAAAAAATACTTACCCCTGACATCTCTGTACCTACTTCCAAACACCTTAAAACTATGCCCTCTCGTGCTAGCCGTTTCAGCCCTGGGGAAAGGCCTTTGACTACCCACACGATCAAAGCTTCTCATTATCTTGTACATCGCTATCAGGTCACCTCTCATCCTCAATCACTCTAAGAGAAACGGCTGAGTTCACTCAACCTATTCTCTTAGGACATGCTCCCCAATCCAGGCAGCATCCTTGTAAACATTCTCTGCACCCTTTCTATGGATTCCACGTCCCTCGCATAGTGAGGCGAACAGAATTGAGCACAGTACTCCAAGTGGGGTCTGACCAGGGTCCTGTATAGCTGCAGTATTAACTCTTGGCTCTTAAAGTCAATGCACTGCATGCCTTCACAGAGGCACAGAGTCAACCTGCTTAGCAGCTTTGGGAGACCTATGGACTCGGACCCCAAGATCCCTCTGATCCTCCACACTGCCAGGAGTCTTACCCTTAAAGCTATATTTTGCTATCATTATTGACCTACCAAAATGAACCAGCTCACACTTCTCTGGGTTGAACTCCATCTGCCACTTTTCAGCCCAGTTTTGCATCCTATCAATATCCTGTGTAACCTCTGACAGCCCTGCACACTATTCATAAAACTCCCAACCTTTGTGTCATCAGCAGATTTACTAACCCATCCCTCCACTTCCTCATCCAGGTTATTTATAAAAAATCACGAAGTGTAGGGTTCTTTGAAAAAAAAGCACAGATTTTTTCAAGCAAGATACCCGGAAAGTTGCTGAAGGCAAGACATTAATGTTCTCTACATGTACTTTAGCAATGCACATGACAAGGTCCCACATAGGAGGTCGGTCAAGGAATTTCAGTCACTCAGCATTCAAGATGTGTTAATAAAATGGATAAGACTTTGGCTTCATGGGGAAAGCCAGAGAGTGGTGGCAAATATTTGCCTCTCTGACTGGAGACCTGTGACGAGTGGAGTGCCGCAGTGATTGGTACTGCATCTGTTATTGTTTGCAGTCAATATCAATGATCTGTGTAATAACGCAGTTAACTGGTTCCACAAATTTTGCGGAGGACACAAAGAGTGGTACTATAGTGGACACCGAAGAACACCAGAGCTTTCAGTGGCATCTGGACCAGCCGGAAACATGGGCTGAGCAATGGCAGATGGAGTTTAATACAGACAATTATGGTGTTGCACTTTGTAAGGACCAGCCAGGGTAAGTTTTGCACACTGAATGGCCAGGCACTGAAGAATGTGGTAGAAGGAAAGGATCTGGAAATAGAGGTACACAAATCATTGAAAGAGGCGGCACAGGTAGATAGGTTCGTAAATCATCTTTTGTAACTCTGGCCTTCATAAGTCAAAATATTGATTACAGAGTTGGGATGCTATATTGAAGTTGTATAAGACGCCGGTGAGGCCTAATTTGGAGGACTGTGTGCAGTTTAAGTCACCTATCTGCAAGAAAGATGCAAATAAGATTGAAGGTGCATAGGGGAAGTTGACCAAGATATTACTGGGACTGGACGGCATGAATTATAAGGAAATACTACTAACTGAATTCGCTCATAATACTTTGGGACGTAGAGGACTGAAGGGAGATTTGATAGAGGTTTACAGATAGGATAAACGCAAGCAGGCTTTTACTACTAACGTTCGGTTAGACTACGACTAGAGGTCATGGGTTAACACAAAATGTTCAAGGGGAACATGAGGAGGTACCTTTTCACTCAGATGGTCGTGAAAGTCTGGAACAAGCGGTCAATGAAAGTGGAGCAAGCCAGGTGGATTTTGACTTTTAAGGGAAATTTCGATATGGATATGGATGGTAGTCGTATGGAGGGGCTGTGGTCTGTTTGGAGGTTGATGGGAGTAGGCAGTTGAAATGGTTCGACATGATATAGCTGGCGCAGTACTTCTCTATGACTCTTTGAATGGGAACTCAGATGGACAGCAGAGCAGGTATGATTGGCAGCTTTCCCTCCCTCCTTCCCTCACTGACTGCAGTGAAGCCAGTGGGTCAACTGAATTTGACTGACAGCCCTGACGAGATGAGCGTTGAATTGTAATCTGAATGCCTTTCCAACAGTCCAGATATACAGCCACTGTTCTTATACCCTACTGATAAATACCGGAGAGGAAAATGTGACACTGAAACTGTAGTTCCCAACACTCCACACCTTACCAGATTTCAAAGCTGCGGCCAGTTCTTCTGCAGACAATTCAGGGATTTCGTTGGGCATGTAGAAATGTTAGAACATGTCGGAGATTAATATTGAACATTTTTCCCTCTAATACCAGTGACAATACATTAAATAGACTCACCCCATGTTCCTGTGCAGTGAAATGCCCCTCCTGTCTCAACATCCAACTGAGTCTTTCAACACCTTCTTCTATTGCTTGTTTCAGTCTGTCCCTGTAGAATTTCGTCAGTTGGTATAGTCGATATTCAGCCCTCTCTGCCAGGAGGTCAGAGATTGTAGACTCTGGGTCTGCGAGGATAAAAAGGAGGAAGTGGGCACCAACCCAAATATGCCTCTTCTCCACCGCTTTTACAGTACTCACATCATGTCTTGAAACTCCTGCCTTCAGCTACAAACACAGATTTTCTCCCCAACTCCAACACGAGCCTTAAAGCCAACCCAACAACCCTCTGGGAGTTACTTTACCAGAAGGACCACATTTGCGAGAAATCAAACTCCCCACTCTACCCCCTCATTCGGTTCAATTTAGGATGGACAATAACTGGTGGGGATTCCAATGATATTCGCTTACCAGAGATACTCTATCCATCCAGGTGTCCCTTAATTCACATACCGGAAATGCACTCTTCATTTGTACAGCTCCATATTTTCTAATGCACATTTCCAGTAGTGGGGTAACCGGTGCACCACTACATCACATGTACCAGTCCCACACATTTTCCCTCCCCTCTGACCTACCCTCCAATAAGACCTCACATTTACCCTCCAGATTGGAAGACAGCAAATGTCACGTAACTTTTTGAAAAAGGATGTACCAAAAGACGGGGGGACATGTGGATGTCGTATACTTGGATTTCCAGAAGGCGTTCGATAAGTAGCCGCACAAGAGACTTAAAAATAAGATATGGATGCATGGAGTCGGAGGAAGTGTATTGGCATGGATAATGGATTGGCTAACGAATAGAAGGCAGAGAGTTGGTAAAAATGGGTGTTTCTCCAGTTGGCAGTCTGTGGCGAGTGGGGTGCCGCAGGGGTCAGTGCTGGGCCCGCAGATGTTTACCATTCAGATTGATGTTTTGAAAGAGTGGACTGAGTATACCGTAGCAAAATTTGCTGATGACACTAAACTGAGTGGAAAAGGAAATTGTACAGATGATGTGGAGAGTCTGCAGAGGGATATAGATAGGTTAAGAGAGTAGGTCAATGTCTGGCAGATGGAATATAACAATGCTGAATGCAATATTATCCACTTTGGAAGGAATAATAGAAGAGCAAATATTATTTAAATGGTGAAAGATTACAGCATGCTGTTGTGCAGAGGGACTTGGGAGAGCTTATTCATGGATCGCAAAAAGTTGGCTTGCAGGTACAACAGCTTATTAAGAAAGCAAACAAAATGTTGGTCTTCATTGCTGGAGGGATTGAAATCAAGAGCAGGGAGCTCATGCTATAACTATACAGGGTACTGGTGCAACCGCACCTGGAGTACTGTGTGCAGTTCTGCTCTCCATACTTGAGGAAGGATATACTGGCTTTGGAGGCAGTGCAGAGGAGGTTCTCCAGGTTGATTCCTGAAATGAAGGGGTTAACCTATGAGAGGAGAAAGAGTTGCCTGGGACTATATTCTGGAATTCAGAAGAATGAGAAGGGATCTTATATGAGCATACAAAATTTTGAAATGGATAGATATGATAGAAGTAGGAAAGTTGTTTGCATTGGTCGGTGAGACTAGAACTAGGGGACATTGCCTTAAGATTCAGGGGAGAAGATTTAGGAAAGAGATGAGGAGAAACTGCTTTTCTCAAAGAGTGGTGAATCTGTGGAACTATCTGCCCAGTGAAGCAGTTGAGGCTTCCTTACTAAATATATTTAAGTTACAGTTAGATAGATCTTTACATAGTAAGGGAATTAAGTGTTCAGGGGAAAACGCAGGTTGATGGAGCTGAGTTTACAAACAGATCAGCCATGATCTAATAGAATGTCGGGGCAGGCTCGATGGGCTGGATGGCCTTACCCTGTTCCTATTTCTTATGCTCTTATGTTTTTATGTTCTCCTCCCTGCCACATTCTGCGAACACATCACCCTCATATTTCACTCACCCGCTCCTTGTTGGGGACTTGACAATTCCGTCTTTAATGAGCTTCCGAGCTCACAGACAGTGAGCCCACTTGTGCTGGTTCCAGAGTACGGATCAGTGTCCCTGATACCTCTATGTCTGGGCTGATTTTGTTCGCCTTTCTCTGCAGCCGGACTGCATCCACCTGGGACATCGCTCTCAATCCGACTCTGCTTTGGTACCTTGCTTCCCGTGTCCTGATCATCTTCCATCGATGCATTGCCTGGGAAGAATCTCTTGACTGCTGTCCAGAACCATTTCCCACCTGAAATAAATGATGAGTTGCAAGTTATACTGAAGTGATTTGGAGCTGAGCAGAACAAGGATTCACAACTGAGCCAAAACTCTGGCTGACCAGATTTGGATTGTGACTGAGCTGGTGAACGTGAACTGCACTTCCTACTAGTTACTGATTCTGATAAACCGGTGACGGGACACATGCACTCCCAGAAAAAGAACAGGATAGACATAGTAATACTGATCACTATCTTGGCGCTGATGACCAGGAAATCTAAAGGGAACAGCGTCAGGTGATACCGGGAAATATTACTGAGTGTATTTTCCACAAGCAGAAAAATCCCTCAGTTACACGCTGTCCAATCGCCTGTGTCACACACAGATCAGTCACTGGATTACAGACTGTCCTATCCGTTTGATCACACATACTTTGTTCACTGTGCAACAAACTGTCCACACCACTGGGTGAAAAACAACTATTTGCTATGCATCTCCTGCCCTGTTTAATTTTACAGAATGAACCTATTCTTTGGTGCACCTTTCACGTTCATCTTAGTCCCCTTGTAAATGTACATAACCCCCTTCACTGTCCGTTCTACCACCAAAATCGCTGACACCTGCAAACTTCCGAACAACATTAACAACTTTACCTACCTAATTTTTAAAATAAGGAGCAAACAGTAGACCTTCTGCCCATCCACACTGCAGGTCATAAGCCTCCAAACTGAATAGCCCGCCAATTATTAACCTTCGTATTCCTTCCTCCTAGCCAGTATTGTATCCAGATGGCTGGCTTGCCCGCAAGAAAATAACCTCAGTATTTTTGTGGTGTCTATATGTACACTGATAATAAATTCAATTAACTTTGAATCCCGAAGTTTCCAGGTATACAATGCGTGGAGTTGACAAAATGTTTGCCGTTATTAGCTGCAGCGCAGAATACAGGCGCAGGGAGATCTTGTGACAAGGCTATAAACTGTTGGTTGGATCAGTTGGAATAGTGTGTGCGTTTCTGGTAACAACACTACAGGAAGGATGCATTAATACCGGAGAGATTGCAAATCAAATTGAACATTTCAATTACAAGAGATTGGATTGGATGAGCACATTTTCTGATTCAGAGTCTCAGCTCAGGCTTAGATTATTCATTTCCCTTCATAGTTGCTGCCTGACCTGCTGAGTTCCTCCATCACTGTGTGTGTGTGTGTGTGTGTGTGTGAGTGTGTGTGTGTGTGTGTGTGTGTGTGTGTGTGTGTGTGTGTGTGTGTGTGTGTTACCCGCTCTAGATCCCACCTTGAAATGCAATGGGGTTCATTTTATTCCGACACACCAATAACATTACATTGACCCGATTCTTTTTTTTTTGATTCAATGTTTGTCTCCTGTGGTTTTATTTTTCCTGTGATATTTCAGCATTCAAACTCTTTTTTTTTGAGATACCAAATTCACCATTTGTCCACAGCGCAGACATTCATTGGGGTATTAAAACACTGAAACAAACCACAGGTATGTCTACATATCTATAGTAAGTTGTCTCCTGATCCTTTGCCATTCCAAACGCTGGCAATGTTCTCGGCTCGGCTATAAAAAATACATTTCGTAAACTCCCCTCATCTCCTTTGCGCAGCAGCCAAGAAGACCCAGAGGGGGTTGATAGCTGCCTTTCCAAAACATGAAATGCTGTGTTATCACACAATTTCTGAAATTGCGGAAAAGTTCCTATCAACTGGCACTGAGTTTTATTAATGAAAGTTGGCGATGTCTCACACATCAGTACCTCTCTAGAGGCAAAACAGACCCTGACTCTTGACTTTTACATAACCTACAAACCTGCTGTTGCATTCCTGTTTCACTCACCACCACCTAATTCGGAACCTACTGGTTCTTTCACACAAGAGAAGCTTCGCATGGCGAGCGGAGTGATTTCAACATTACCGGTGACAGGTCCCTGCGTTGTAACTGTTACGTTGTTCATTTACTCAAGGCCGCAATACCAGTAGGATCAATGGCCCTTTTGGATGAAACTTTAACATCTGTTAAACATCTGTGCAAGTTTCCTCATCTAAAATCTTGTGCAGTAACAGGACAGAAGTTTAATTATGAAGTTCCCAGTGAACATACCTGTAGCCATTCTGATTCTGACTGAAGATTGCTAATTGTCGTCGACTTGTTTACACTTTGCTTCCAGCGCGGGGAAGCTCCACCTGCTGGTGATGCTGTGAATTACATAACAAGCAAACAGTGAGTCAGAGTACGGTTGAAAATATGACAACAGGTCCATCCCCTGTATGATAGCAGCAGTTGGATTAGGGGCCAACCCTTCCCCGTTTCTATCAACTTTTGTATGTCTGTTCAGTGATATCTGACGCTTCCTACTGATAGAGTCACAGACAACAGAGCACCGATACAAACCCTTCTGCCCAAAGAGTCAATGCCAACCACAGTGCCCACCAAGATGGTCCCAATTTCCTATGATGGATCCAGTTCTCTCCTGGATTCCTCACTCCATCTACACATCCCAACTGCTTCTGTAATTAGACAATTGTGCCTGCCTCATACACGGGCAGTTCCCTTCACATAATCACCAAACTCTTGCGTGAAACCGTTGTTGGTTTTGCAATCTATTTACCACTCCTGCCAACTTCGATCACCTATAAGTTATGAGAATCTTCACTGTCAGCACAGTCTACTAATTTTATGTCATCCGTGAACTTACTGGTCAAGACTTCTGCACTCGCATTCAAATCATTGCTACAAAATAACGAATTTTAAAAGTTAATAGCCTGTAGCCCTGGCGGCACACCACTAGTTACCCACCTTGATCATGAGGAGAAAACATCAATCACTATACTTTGCTTGCTACTTTTAAGCTAAAGTTAAATCCATCTAACTTGCTCTTTCTGTGGACCGCATTAGGGGCCTAATCTTTCAGACCAAGCTGCCATGTGGGATCTTATCAAGGATTTTGCTGAAGTCTAATACAGAACATCCATGGGAAAATATCTTCGAATTTTCACCTCTGCTTAATGTCTGGTTCACAGGTTCTGACAACGTATTTAGTAGAAAAGTACTTGATGACGTCAGGGTGCGCAAAGATAAAGCATTGGTTGTCATTTGCTTGTGAGGACTGAATGAACTGTGGTGTTTGTACATTGTGTTACAAAAAGGTTTGCTATCAGCTGAGGCTTCTATGTCGATATACTCGAGTGGAAGTAAATCATTGCAGCTTGCAACAACCAGAGCGGTCAATGACATGTTACTGTAGCTCATGGTAATTCCGTATTTCTGTAATCACTACAGCACGAAGCATTTATGGTATAAATTGTTATCACATTTTGAGATGATTATGCGGTAACGCAGACAAGCAAGGAAGCATCGGAACTGAGCACAAGTTACGTCGGAAGATGCAAGATTTGAAATGAGCAAACACTGAGGGAATGTGAGTGGCTTTAAAGAGCTGGGCTGCTGAAAGCACATCACCAGACCTGGAGCGATTGCAACTGGGTCTGGCAGTGGCATAACTGGTACTTCTGGGCGCAATCAGTCTTACTCCAACTATTTTTTACCTTCCATTGTACCGGTATATAATATCTAAAGGACCAGCGTTTCAATGAGACTCACAGACCTCTCTCCTGACTGAATCAGTGGCAAATCTGAGTCAGAAGGGTTCTCTCCAGTTGCTAGTCTCAATCCTCAGACTCGTTCACTTGTTAATGTTCGCTTGTCTTCAGTCATGGTTTGCTTCCAGATGTGGGCGTTTCTAATAATAAATCTCTCACCGTAGGTCTAACTTTAATTGGAGAGATAATAAAGCATGTTAACAGTATAAAGGAGAATAAAACATTTGTGCTCAATATCCTGAAAGCAAAACTCACTGGAATTTAAACATTGAAGACAAATTTAACAACCTCAGTGAATAAATCTGTAATTGTCCCTCACACATCACAGAACCTGATATGAAGGAGTCATCGTTCAGTCATGGTAACATAAGATATCAGAGCAGGATCACGTTATTCGATCCTTATGATTACCACCAACCCACCCCCACGACGCTCTATTTATTCCTCATGTAACACCGAAGTTACTTAGCAATCAAGAATATGTCAAACTCTGGCATAAATGTTTTCAGTAATTGCCTCCATCACAAATATGGCAGCATATTCACGCATCAACTAAGCTTTGGCTGAGAAAAAGAATCCTCCATCGCAGTTTTAGAGGAAAACATTTATGATCAGCTTGCGCTCTGAGCAGATGGAGACTTCCTCTCCATGTTCACAGTGCCCAGGTTTTTTCAGCATTCGATAGGTTTAAATAAATACACCCCGACACCCAGCCCCACCACCTTCACTGAACTCCATTCACTACAGGCCCAGAGTCATCAAATGGGCCTCATAATTAAGGACTAACACGTTGGCCTTCAAAAGCTCCGGATACATAAAAACTACCATTTTTGTGAGCCTTGTAAGCAACAACTGTACTGTCCCGTTTAAGATGATGCTGGTGAGACACAACCACGCCTTGCCGCTGGTAAACAGAACTACAAATTATTGTATTATTTACACACATTTCTCGGAGATACTGCAATCAATAGCCCGTAACTTCCCTTTCGGAGATGAACATTTGAACAGCTTTTACAACCTGACATTTTTGAAGTCTCTAAGGTTTAGAAGGGTTACATCGTGACCTGTACGGGCTGAATCGAGGCGGCGCGCCGAGGTTCGAGAGCAGAGAATAAGCCAATGCTTGGCCATAGCAGCAGTGGACTTGAAGGCGGATTCGGGAGAACCGGGGCAAGGCGATGGTCAAAGGATTCGGGCCTGAATTGAGGAAGGGCGCGAGGTTTGGGTCAAATTTGAAAGTTGGATACGTTCGGAATCGAGGCAGCTGGGTCCGGGCCAGAGCAATTCGAAGTGGCAGGGTCTGGTTCCAAGAGCAAGGAATGACACCATGTTTGCTCGATTTGAGTGCCGGGCCAGATTGAAGATGGTCAGGGTGTCGGTGCCGGAGCAGAGGGACTCCGTGAGGTTTACTCGTCTCTGCGCTGAACTGAGGCTGTAGCCTGCAACTGATAGTTTCCTCAGGCGGTTGCTCGGATGATCTGGTTCGTGGCACATTTTTGTGATCTGAATGTCAGTTGTTTATTGTTTTGGATGCACATTGTTTTCCCTGCACATTAGGTGTTTGACGGTCTTTTCTTAATGATTTCCATTGAGTTTTTTTTGTGGCTTCCTGTAAAGTGACGAATCCCAGGGGAGTATATAGTATAGACACTTTTGGAATATATGTACTCTGAATTTAGAACAGCAATAAACACAGTTCCAGAAATAGTAGGTAACTTGATAAAAAGATAGTTACCAGGGAAAAGCTGAGGGTTCTTTCCTGTCTAAATCACAAAACGAGCTCCTGTGCACTTTCTATTCCCGGCAGATGTTAACCGGTCCAGGGTGAATGTAATCAAAAGACAGTGGAATCACTAGAACAGCTCAATAGGTAAGGAACAGCTATGGGAGAGTCACAAATTAATCGATTTGTGTTTTTGACCTTCCGTCAGAATGGCCTAAACGTTTTCGGTTCTTAGTGCAGATCGCCAGCATCCTGAGTTTCTGTTTGATTTCCATAGCCTGACAGACAAATGACAGTGAGAGGGAATTTTCAAACAGCGTCAGAACACTGAAAGCCTCTGGGTCCAATCCTATTGTTGCAAACACGGAATAGCCCATTCAATCGCAGTCTCTCTCTGTCAGGGACGGAATGGAAACTCACTCCATCCTCAGATTAACAATCATTGCTTCCAAGGAAATCTCAGAAACAAATACCTGAGTCCGGAACACATGCAACACTTGCGCAACACCTCATAAAGCTGGGCTCCTGATCACTGGGTTCACATTATCTGGGCCAAAAAAATGTGTTATCCCAGGACCCGACCTCATAGGAACACAGCCACCCCACCCCAAAATCCTTGCACTTCATCCACACTTCTCACACTGAATGATATAGCGAGTAATTTGCCACGACAAATGCCCAGCAACCGTACACTTCTGCTTCATTGCGGAAGGAGGAACATCAAGCCCCATCTGTTGCAGTTCACGCAAGAGCCAAATCCCAAAGTCCGACAGCTCCATATTCCCGAAGTCCCCATCCCAGCATTACAGCCCAAGCACCAACTCTTCATGCAATCGTTGCTGCCTGTAACATGCAGCATTGTCTCGGCCATTCAGAGTTCAAAAATTAACACCCCGACATCAACCTACGGCAGGACGGGAAACGGATGATCTGACTGGCCAGATGTCGGCAGGATATCCTGGGTGCGAGTTACGAGAGGGTGAGGAGATGTTTTACATCGTCTCCAGCAGCTAAACTGAACACATTTTATCATGATCTTATTATTAAATGATATATTGCCCAACACAATTGAACAACACATTTTGAGCAGAAGAAAAAGATTAACACCTCCACTTGGGAATCCCCCTCCAAGTCAGTCGCCTTTCTGACTGGGAAACATATCGCTGTTACTTCATTTCCGCTGGGTCAAAATCATGGAATTCCCTGCCGAACAGCACTGTGGGTGTAGCTACACTCAGGGACTGCAGCGGTTCAAGAAGGCAACTCATCACCATCTTCTGAGGTGTACCTGTGGATGCTGGCTGAGCTGCCGACGCCCGTACCATGTAAATGAATAAAAAGAGCAATGCTTTTCATATAAAATTGAAATTAAAGTGCTGGAAACATCAAATTGGATCTGTGGAAACACAAGAAGACCCAGGATCAGAACTGGGACCGCCTAATCTGCTGACCACTCAATTGCGTAATTTGTTCCAGACAAATGTTCATATCTACAATGGGAGATGTATTGCACACCAGGGTTCTGAGAGAACTAGTTAAAGAAATATCGGGGCATTAATAGTTATCTTTTGAGAAACGAAAATCTCATATATTTAAATTGGACCTTCTTTGCATTCGCCGTTCAACATTAATTCTGTATTGTTAAGCACTTGAGTCTCTTTGCCGCACAGTACACTCCCTCGAACAAGGCGTGTTTCTTTTTACGTTATTCATTACTAATTACTCGATAACAGAGAGGCCCCTGGTGAAACAATTATCTCCAGTCTATTGAACTTAATATCTATAACAGGAATCACGACTGTGTACCATATTCAATCGATTTTAAAATGCATAACAACTAACATGTTCCAGTCTCCAATGTTCCATCTTATTACTATTTTTGCAGTTAGTTGCGTTGATAAAACATTGGCTTGAGCCGGAAATTTTCAGACAGCCTGGAAAAAGCGGCACCTCAGATGTGTGTGTGTTTTGCAATATGCATCTATGAATACATAGAGTGAAAAATTAATACGTCGCATATTTTGTTTTAAATTGTTAATTGGATGATATGATAAAATACAGTAAAACAAAGAAAAAGAAAATCAGGTTTCCTAAACGTTTTACGAGCTGTTTTCAATTCTAACTGCGCTGCAACAAAGGCGCCATGGCAGGAGAATTTAATTTACAGCACGGCCGCACACTGGCGCAGCTCCGACAGAACAGTGACAGTCTCTCTCTCCACTTACCCCAACTGTGCCGAGATACCCCGCACCCCCCCCCCCCCCCAAAGAGATGACAACCAGTCAAAGTTGACAAGTTGACAGCAAGATAAGGACGCCCTTCTCCTTCAGTTTATTGCTCACTTACTGGAAACAAATTACCACATCACAGCAGCAATCATATGAAATTATGACCATTTCCTGCTGGTGAATTTGCCTGGCATCCCATTTACTTTACACATAGTTGTATCGCTCCTCGTCAGAGAACGATGCAAAAACACCAAAGATTAAATTCACTGGGTCTCTTATTTGTTAGAGTGTTGAATTAGTAACAGGTCATTTGTCCCATCAGTCCTGTTCCGACATTCTCTATGATCACAGAGACACAACACGTCTCTCCCTTGTTTGTAGAGAATCTGTGTTCTGCGGAATTAAACAGATTGAAAAAAAAACTCTGCTTCTCTTTCCCTTTAAGGACGAGAATGCCAACACACACAGAATTTCCACCTCCTGGCAATAGCCTCATGTATCTTCTCCAGTTTCAGCTATCCCTACAGCAGCAAAAATGTTCTCGACATTCCTGCCTGGACTCCGCTTGATATTCAATGTATCCGGCAAGGGCTCAATTCATTTATAATATATGCATTTGTAAAATCTCCTCACCATCGAAATAACAGTGACTAAAATCAACTCCCGTGATTTTCTAATACCAGCGAATGCAGTCAAATGCCCCCATTCATCCAGTACCCGAGGGTAAAATCATTTTACCTCTAATTCTACTAAATCAAACAAGCTGAGGTTGATAAATGTGGTGGAGCAGTAGCGCGGTGGTCAGCATTGAAGTGGACGGTAAAACAGTGCTCAGTATTGAAGCGGACGGTAGTATAGTGGTCAGCATTGTAGTGGACGGTAAAACAGTGCTCAGTATTGAAGCGGACGGTAGCACAGTGGTCAGCACTGAAGCGGACGGTAGCCAGTGGTCAGCATTGAATCGGACGGTGGCCAGTGGTCAGCATTGAAGCAGACTGTAGCCAGTGGTCAGCATTGAAGCGGACGGTAGCGCACTGGTCAGCATTGAAGCGGACGGTAGCCAGTGGTCAGCACTGAAGCGGACTGTAGCCAGTGGTCAGCATTGAATCGGACGGTGGCCAGTGGTCAGCATTGAAGCGGACGGTAGTGCAGTGGTCAGCATTGAAGCAGACTGTAGCCAGTGGTCAGCACTGAAGCGACGGTAGTGCAGTGGTCAGCATTGAAGCAGACTGTAGCCAGTGGTCAGCATTGAAGCGGACGATTGCGCACTGGTCAGCATTGAAGCGGATGGTGGCCAGTGGTCAGCATTGAAGCGGACGGTAGTGCAGTGGTCAGCATTGAAGCAGACTGTAGCCAGTGGTCAGCATTGAAGCGGACGGTAGTGCAGTGGTCAGCATTGAAGCGGATGGTGGCCAGTGGTCAGCATTGAAGCGGACGGTAGTGCAGTGGTCAGCATTGAAGCAGACTGTAGCCAGTGGTCAGCATTGAAGCGGACGGTAGTGCAGTGGTCAGCATTGAAGCAGACTGTAGCCAGTGGTCAGCATTGAAGCGGACGGTTGCGCACTGGTCAGCATTGAAGCGGACGGTAGGGTAGTGGTCAGCATTGAAGCGGACGGTTGCGCACTGGTCAGTATTGAAGCGGATGGTAGCGTAGTGGTCAGCATTGAAGCGGACAGTAGTGCAGTGGTCAGCATTGAAGCGGACGGTAGCGCACTGGTCAGCATTGAAGCGGACGGTAGCACAGGGATCGTCATTGAAGCGGATGGTAGTGTAGTGGTCAGCATTGAAGCGAACGGTAGTGTAGTGGTCAGTATTGAAACGGACCGTAGTGCAGTGTGGTCAGCACTGAAGCGGACTGTAGCCAGTGGTCAGCATTGAATCGGACGGTGGCCAGTGGTCAGCATTGAAGCGGACGGTAGTGCAGTGGTCAGCATTGAAGCAGACTGTAGCCAGTGGTCAGCATTGAAGCGGACGGTAGTGCAGTGGTCAGCATTGAAGCAGACTGTAGCCAGTGGTCAGCATTGAAGCGGACGGTTGCGCACTGGTCAGCATTGAAGCGGACGGTAGGGTAGTGGTCAGCATTGAAGCGGACGGTAGGGTAGTGGTCAGCATTGAAGCGGACGGTTGCGCACTGGTCAGTATTGAAGCGGATGGTAGCGTAGTGGTCAGCATTGAAGCGGACAGTAGTGCAGTGGTCAGCATTGAAGCGGACGGTAGCGCACTGGTCAGCATTGAAGCGGACGGTAGCACAGGGATCGTCATTGAAGCGGATGGTAGTGTAGTGGTCAGCATTGAAGCGAACGGTAGTGTAGTGGTCAGTATTGAAACGGACCGTAGTGCAGTGTGGTCAGCACTGAAGCGGACTGTAGCCAGTGGTCAGCATTGAATCGGACGGTGGCCAGTGGTCAGCATTGAAGCGGACGGTAGTGCAGTGGTCAGCATTGAAGCGGACTGTAGTCAGTGGTCAGCATTGAAGCGGACGGTAGCGCACTGGTCAGCATTGAAACGGACGGTAGCGCAGTGGTCAGCATTGAAGCGGACGGTGGTATAGTGGTCAGTATTGAAGCGGACTGTAGTGCAGTGGTCAGCATTGAAGTGAATCGTAGCGTAGTGGTCAGCAGTGAAGCGGACGGTAGCCAGTGGTAAGCATTGAAGCGGACGGTAGCGCAGTGGTCAGTATTGAAGCGGAGAGTAGTGCAGTGGCAGCAATGAAGTGGACGGTAGCGCAGTGATCAGCATTGAAGCGGACGGTAGCACAGTGGTCAGTATTGAAGCGGACGGTAGCACAGTCGTCAGCATTGAAGCGGACGGTAGGGTAGTGGTCAGCATTGAAGCGGACGGTAGGGTAGTGGTCAGCATTGAAGCGGACGGTAGCCAGTGGTCAGCATCGAAGAGGACGGTAGTGTGGTGGTCAGCATTGAAGTGGACGGTAGCGCAGTGGTCAGCGTTGAAGCGGACGGTTGGGTAGTGGTCAGCATTGAAGCGGACGGTAGCGTAGTGATCAGCATTGAAGCGGACGGTAGCACAGTGGTCAGCATTGAAGCGGACGGTAGCGCAGTGGTCAGCATTGAAGCGGACGGTAGGGTAGTGGTCAGCATTGAAGCGGACGGTAGCGTAGTGATCAGCATTGAAGCGGACGGTAGCACAGTGGTCAGCATTGAAGCGGACGTTAGCACAGTGGTCAGCATTGAAGCGGACGGTAGGGTAGTGGTCAGCATTGAAGCGGACGATAGGGTAGTGGTCAGCATTGAAGCGGATGGTAGCGTAGTGGTCAGCATTGAAGCGGACAGTAGTGCAGTGGTCAGCATTGAAGCGGACGGTAGCGCATTGGTCAGCATTGAAGCGGACGGTAGCACAGGGATCGTCATTGAAGCGGATGGTAGTGTAGTGGTCAGCATTGAAGCGAACGCTAGTGTAGTGGTCAGTATTGAAACGGACCGTAGTGCAGTGTGGTCAGCACTGAAGCGGACTGTAGCCAGTGGTCAGCATTGAATCGGACGGTGGCCAGTGGTCAGCATTGAAGCGGACGGTAGTGCAGTGGTCAGCATTGAAGCGGACTGTAGCCAGTGGTCAGCATTGAAGCGGACGGTAGCGCACTGGTCAGCATTGAAACGGACGGTAGCGCAGTGGTCAGCATTGAAGCGGACGGTAGTGTAGTGGTCAGTATTGAAGCGGACTGTAGTGCAGTGGTCAGCATTGAAGTGAATCGTAGCGTAGTGGTCAGCAGTGAAGCGGACGGTGGCCAGTGGTCAGCATTGAAGCGGACGGTAGTGCAGTGGTCAGCATTGAAGCAGACTGTAGCCAGTGGTCAGCATTGAAGCGGACGGTAGTGCAGTAGTTAGCATTGAAGCGGTTGGTGGCCAGTGGTCAGCATTGAAGCGGACGGTAGTGCAGTGGTCAGCATTGAAGCAGACTGTAGCCAGTGGTCAGCATTGAAGCGGACGGTAGTGCAGTGGTCAGCATTGAAGCAGACTGTAGCCAGTGGTCAGCATTGAAGCGGACGGTTGCGCACTGGTCAGCATTGAAGCGGACGGTAGGGTAGTGGTCAGCATTGAAGCGGACGGTTGCGCACTGGTCAGTATTGAAGCGGATGGCAGCGTAGTGGTCAGCATTGAAGCGGACAGTAGTGCAGTGGTCAGCATTGAAGCGGACGGTAGCGCACTGGTCAGCATTGAAGCGGACGGTAGCACAGGGATCGTCATTGAAGCGGATGGTAGTGTAGTGGTCAGCATTGAAGCGAACGGTAGTGTAGTGGTCAGTATTGAAACGGACCGTAGTGCAGTGTGGTCAGCACTGAAGCGGACTGTAGCCAGTGGTCAGCATTGAATCGGACGGTGGCCAGTGGTCAGCATTGAAGCGGACGGTAGTGCAGTGGTCAGCATTGAAGCGGACGGTAGGGTAGTGGTCAGCATTGAAGCGGACGGTTGCGCACTGGTCAGCATTGAAGCGGACGGTAGCACAGGGATCGTCATTGAAGTGGATGGTAGTGTAGTGGTCAGCATTGAAGCGAACGGTAGTGTAGTGGTCAGTATTGAAACGGACCGTAGTGCAGTGTGGTCAGCACTGAAGCGGACTGTAGCCAGTGGTCAGCATTGAAGCGGACGGGAGTGCAGTGGTCAGCATTGAAGCAGACTGTAGCCAGTGGTCAGCATTGAAGCGGACGGTTGCGCACTGGTCAGCATTGAAGCGGATGGTGGCCAGTGGTCAGCATTGAAGCGGACGGTAGTGCAGTGGTCAGCATTGAAGCAGACTGTAGCCAGTGGTCAGCATTGAAGCGGACGGCAGTGCAGTGGTCAGCATTGAAGCGGATGGTGGCCAGTGGTCAGCATTGAAGCGGACGGTAGTGCAGTGTCAGCATTGAAGCAGACTGTAGCCAGTGGTCAGCATTGAAGCGGACGGTAGTGCAGTGGTCAGCATTGAAGCAGACTGTAGCCAGTGGTCAGCATTGAAGCGGACGGTTGCGCACTGGTCAGCATTGAAGCGGACGGTAGGGTAGTGGTCAGCATTGAAGCGGACGGTTGCGCACTGGTCAGTATTGAAGCGGATGGTAGCGTAGTGGTCAGCATTGAAGCGGACAGTAGTGCAGTGGTCAGCATTGAAGCGGACGGTAGCGCACTGGTCAGCATTGAAGCGGACGGTAGCACAGGGATCGTCATTGAAGCGGATGGTAGTGTAGTGGTCAGCATTGAAGCGAACGGTAGTGTAGTGGTCAGTATTGAAACGGACCGTAGTGCAGTGTGGTCAGCACTGAAGCGGACTGTAGCCAGTGGTCAGCATTGAATCGGACGGTGGCCAGTGGTCAGCATTGAAGCGGACGGTAGTGCAGTGGTCAGCATTGAAGCGGACTGTAGCCAGTGGTCAGCATTGAAGCGGACGGTAGCGCACTGGTCAGCATTGAAACGGACGGTAGCGCAGTGGTCAGCATTGAAGCGGACGGTGGTATAGTGGTCAGTATTGAAGCGGACTGTAGTGCAGTGGTCAGCATTGAAGTGAATCGTAGCGTAGTGGTCAGCAGTGAAGCGGACGGTAGCCAGTGGTAAGCATTGAAGCGGACGGTAGCGCAGTGGTCAGTATTGAAGCGGAGAGTAGTGCAGTGGCAGCAATGAAGTGGACGGTAGCGCAGTGATCAGCATTGAAGCGGACGGTAGCACAGTGGTCAGTATTGAAGCGGACGGTAGCACAGTCGTCAGCATTGAAGCGGACGGTAGGGTAGTGGTCAGCATTGAAGCGGACGGTAGGGTAGTGGTCAGCATTGAAGCGGACGGTAGCCAGTGGTCAGCATCGAAGAGGACGGTAGTGTGGTGGTCAGCATTGAAGCGGACGGTAGCGCAGTGGTCAGCGTTGAAGCGGACGGTTGGGTAGTGGTCAGCATTGAAGCGGACGGTAGCGTCGTGATCAGCATTGAAGCGGACGGTAGCACAGTGGTCAGCATTGAAGCGGACGGTAGGGTAGTGGTCAGCATTGAAGCGGACGGTAGCGCAGTGGTCAGCATTGAAGCGGACGGTAGCGCAGTGGTCAGCATTGAAGCGGACGGTAGGGTAGTGGTCAGCATTGAAGCGGACGGTAGCGTAGTGATCAGCATTGAAGCGGACGGTAGCGCAGTGGTCAGCATTGAAGCGGACGTTAGCACAGTGGTCAGCATTGAAGCGGACGGTAGGGTAGTGGTCAGCATTGAAGCGGACGATAGGGTAGTGGTCAGCATTGAAGCGGATGGTAGCGTAGTGGTCAGCATTGAAGCGGACAGTAGTGCAGTGGTCAGCATTGAAGCGGACGGTAGCGCATTGGTCAGCATTGAAGCGGACGGTAGCACAGGGATCGTCATTGAAGCGGATGGTAGTGTAGTGGTCAGCATTGAAGCGAACGGTAGTGTAGTGGTCAGTATTGAAACGGACCGTAGTGCAGTGTGGTCAGCACTGAAGCGGACTGTAGCCAGTGGTCAGCATTGAATCGAACGGTGGCCAGTGGTTAGCATTGAAGCGGACGGTAGTGCAGTGGTCAGCATTGAAGCGGACTGTAGCCAGTGGTCAGCATTGAAGCGGACGGTAGCGCACTGGTCAGCATTGAAACGGACGGTAGCGCAGTGGTCAGCATTGAAGCGGACGGTGGTGTAGTGGTCAGTATTGAAGCGGACTGTAGTGCAGTGGTCAGCATTGAAGTGAATCGTAGCGTAGTGGTCAGCAGTGAAGCGGACGGTGGCCAGTGGTCAGCATTGAAGCGGACGGTAGTGCAGTGGTCAGCATTGAAGCAGACTGTAGCCAGTGGTCAGCATTGAAGCGGACGGTAGTGCAGTGGTTAGCATTGAAGCGGTTGGTGGCCAGTGGTCAGCATTGAAGCGGACGGTAGTGCAGTGGTCAGCATTGAAGCAGACTGTAGCCAGTGGTCAGCATTGAAGCGGACGGTAGTGCAGTGGTCAGCATTGAAGCAGACTGTAGCCAGTGGTCAGCATTGAAGCGGACGGTTGCGCACTGGTCAGCATTGAAGCGGACGGTAGGGTAGTGGTCAGCATTGAAGCGGACGGTTGCTCACTGGTCAGTATTGAAGCGGATGGTAGCGTAGTGGTCAGCATTGAAGCGGACAGTAGTGCAGTGGTCAGCATTGAAGCGGACGGTAGCGCACTGGTCAGCATTGAAGCGGACGGTAGCACAGGGATCGTCATTGAAGCGGATGGTAGTGTAGTGGTCAGCATTGAAGCGAACGGTAGTGTAGTGGTCAGTATTGAAACGGACCGTAGTGCAGTGTGGTCAGCACTGAAGCGGACTGTAGCCAGTGGTCAGCATTGAATCGGACGGTGGCCAGTGGTCAGCATTGAAGCGGACGGTAGTGCAGTGGTCAGCATTGAAGCGGACTGTAGCCAGTGGTCAGCATTGAAGCGGACGGTAGCGCACTGGTCAGCATTGAAACGGACGGTAGCGCAGTGGTCAGCATTGAAGCGGACGGTGGTGTAGTGGTCAGTATTGAAGCGGACTGTAGTGCAGTGGTCAGCATTGAAGTGAATCGTAGCGTAGTGGTCAGCAGTGAAGCTGACGGTAGCCAGTGGTCAGCATTGAAGCGGACGGTTGGGTAGTGGTCAGCATTGAAGCGGACGGTAGCGTAGTGATCAGCATTGAAGCGGACGGTAGCACAGTGGTCAGCATTGAAGCGGACGGTAGGGTAGTGGTCAGCATTGAAGCGGACGGTAGCGCAGTGGTCAGCATTGAAGCGGACGGTTGGGTAGTGGTCAGCATTGAAGCGGACGGTAGCGTAGTGATCAGCATTGAAGCGGACGGTAGCACAGTGGTCAGCATTGAAGCGGACGGTAGGGTAGTGGTCAGCATTGAAGCGGACGGTAGCGCAGTGGTCAGCATTGAAGCGGACGGTAGCGCAGTGGTCAGCATTGAAGCGGACGGTAGGGTAGTGGTCAGCATTGAAGCGGACGGTAGCGTAGTGATCAGCATTGAAGCGGACGGTAGCACAGTGGTCAGCATTGAAGCGGACGGTAGGGTAGTGGTCAGCATTGAAGCGGACGGTAGCGCAGTGGTCAGCATTGAAGCGGACGGTAGCGCAGTGGTCAGCATTGAAGCGGACGGTAGGGTAGTGGTCAGCATTGAAGCGGACGGTAGCGTAGTGATCAGCATTGAAGCGGACGGTAGCACAGTGGTCAGCATTGAAGCGGACGGTAGCACAGTGGTCAGCATTGAAGCGGACGGTAGGGTAGTGGTCAGCATTGAAGCGGACGATAGGGTAGTGGTCAGCATTGAAGCGGACGGTAGCACAGTGGTCAGTATTGAAGCGGACGGTAGGGTAGTGGTCAGCATTGAAGCGGACGGTAGGGTAGTGGTCAGCATTGAAGCGGACGGTAGCACAGTGGTCAGCTTTGAAGCGGACGGTAGGGTAGTGGTCAGCATTGAAGCGGACGGTAGGGTAGTGGTCAGCATTGAAGCGGACGGTAGCACAGTGGTCAGTATTGAAGCGGACGGTAGCACAGTGGTCAGCACTGAAGCGGACGGTAGCGCAGTGGAGAGCATTGAATCGGACGGGGAACAGCTGCAGAAGCCCCCGGACATGTACTCAGTGGGCACATTACTAGGTACGGGAGGTATATAGTAAAGTACCCACTGAGGGTTGAATTTGTTATTTTTATATAGGCCTCTGAGAATTACCACAATATTTGTAAATATAAATATCACTGACAGATCTTCCCTGTCTGTTCTAAAAAATACACGTACAGAATAATAAAACACACAGATCCGTAAAGCCGCGCGTTTTCAATGATAACATTGATATGGTAGAAATATTAGAAATGCTGCCGTTACAAGTGGGCCTATTAAAACACCGTAACACTGCCGAATACAGTCAATGTTCCTACCTGATGCAGAACTCCTGGGTCTGGTTTCAGGGAATCCGAGCTTCTGCATTTTATGCCCCTAACAACAAGTGAACACACCCTGAACAATGTTCAGTTGATAACACGCTCATAAACCTGAACTTCACCGTATTCAGCATGTAACGCCACACCTTGTTCCACAAAGCTTGCGTTAACCCAGACAAACTCACCTTGCTTCAATGAGATTTTCTAACGTGTTCCAAACCAGAATTAATAATTCAGTGCACAAAATTTTACCACCTCCAGAGAGGAATCATAACCCGCTTCCTTGTAAGTTCGGTTGGTGCCGTCGCTTGGAAATATTATTCAACTTAGGACAAGTTTTTTTTTCAGATTATAAACTCCAGCGACAGCTCAGGGCAAAGATCGCTGTAGGTTTATTGCACAGAGACAGCAGAAGGAAGGGCGCTCTCAACTCTGATGGAATATTATACATTTGGAATAATGTTCTTTTTTGACCAGCGGACATTCCGTTTCTCCAGCTTTAGCTGTGCCCCCTTAGCCTGTATCTGCACTGATTTTAAGATGGTACATTTAAAAGCCATCTTTAAGAGTTGCCCGCAGTTGTAAACTTTGGGCAATGGGTTATTGGGGAGCGGCTGTACCAAGATTACCATCTCCCAGAGATGACAACCTGTCAAAGTCCGCAGCACGATATGAATGCTCTTCTCCTTCAGTTTATTGTTCACTTACTGGAAACAAATTGCAGGATCACAGCGCCATCATATGAAATTTAGACCAATTCCTGCGGGTGATTTTGCCTGACATCGCATTTAGTTTACAGATACATCAACTGCTTTCCATCAATGAGTAATGGAAACACTCGAAACATTAAATTCACGGGGTCTCTTATTTGTCGGAGGTTGTTGCTGGCATATTGAATTAGTAGCAGGATATTCGGCTATTTTTATTTGAAGAAATAACAGGCGGGTTAGAGAGATGTGAATACGTTGATGCTGGCTACTTGGATTTTCCAAAGGCCTGTGACAAGGAGCCACACTCGAGGCTGTTTCACAAACTAGGAGACCATGGTATTACAGCAAAGATTCCAGCATGGAAAAGTCCATGCCTGATTGGCAGGAGGTCTTATGGTCTTATGGAAAGGCAGCTTCCCTGGAGGTGGAAGAAAGAGGACACACCAACAGGTGGAACCAGCTGTGGGAAAACATGGTTTGTCAGGTCTGAGAACGAGTTGAATGTACCATAAACTTCAGACGGAATCAGAAAACCATTCTGAGGGGATTTTAAATGTCAGAAGCAGGGGAGATGTGAGCACACGTGTAGAGGACAGAGGTTGTGTCTCCATCAGACCCTCGGTGAGATGGTTCAAGTTACAACGTGCAGGGATGAAAGCACAGTGTTTTGGGCCGGATTTAATCACTGATTCTGACACAGTGAGAGGGTTAGTTTTGCTGTAAGGAAGCAACATTAATGGAAGAAGACACAGGAACTTCATCGGTTGCCAGTTGTTTAGCTGACGTGTCCAATCTGTATGATCCCTTGACAGAAACAGATACTCCCAGTGGTGACAAAGGTTGCAGTCTGGTTTATTTCAGTTTGGAGAGGGGTGTGGAGTTTTGAAATCAATGCCTTGCGGTGCCACCATCGTTAATTTAGCATGTCCGGAGTGGTGGATCACACAGCACGGAAACAGGCCTTTGGCCGGCCATACCTGTTCTGACCATCCACTCACTGTCTACACTGGTCCCATTTATCAGCACTTGGTTCACAGCCGACTGTATCTCGGCAGTTTCAATGCTCATCAGGATTATTCCCTGAATCACGCCTTGAATGACGGATCAACATGAGGCACTCGGCAGTTCTCTCGGAGTCTGCTGGTGGCGAGGCAGGACAGAACGATATTGATCAAGGCCCCAGCAATTTCATCACTGGCCTTTCTCTGTAACTTGGGGTATATCCCATCAGGGCCTGCAAATTTAAACGCCCTGATGCACTTTAAGAGACCCAACACTGTCTCTTTCTTTATTTCAAAATGCCCGAGCATACCAGTACTCCCCGCACTGATCTCCGTATCCTCCGTGTCCTTGTCCTTGGTAAATACTGATGCAAGTTAACAATTAAGGACACACACACATTCTCGAGGGCTCTGTTTCATTCGACCTTCCTGAGCTTTACATACTTTTCTTTTTCCAGCTTGACTGAATTCATCACTTCTCTCCACATTTAAGGGTCTCTGACGCTGCCAATCTCGTCATTTCGTCGTACTGGAATATACCCGCCCTATACTCCGTGCAGATGGACTTTAAACACCCTCCACATGTCAGAGGTGGACCTGCCAGAAACAGTTGTTTCCCATCAACTCTCCACAGTTATTGCCTTATGAATTAGTAATTTACCCTGATCCAATTCATTACCCTCCCGCAAAGTCAACTTTCCTTCTCTGGAGCTCTCTTAAACTTAAGGAGTTCTTCCCTCACCATTTACCCACCAAATGGTCGGGTATCTAGCTAGCATAATTACCTAACGTCAGTACAGCTCCTGCTTTTGTTGGACTATCTACATATTGATTTAAGAAGTTGTTCTAGATAGCAAAAGTAGTTGAAAGAATCTAGTGAATCGGGGTGCTTTTAATGATTAAAAGAAAGCAATGAAAAATGGAATAAGCAGAAGAAAGGTGGAATATGAAAGCAAGCTAGCTACGAATATAAAATAAGATACCAGAATAAAGTATCATAATGAAGCACAGTAATGTATCATATTCAATCGTGATTAATATGCATTGAATCTAACATGTTCCGGTCTCCAATGTTCCCACTAATTGCTATTTTCCACTGCGTGGATCAACCATTGCTCCGAAAAGGAAATCTTCACACGGCCTGAAAAAAGTGCGACATCTTGGATGTGTGTGCTTTTGCAATGCGCATCTATGAATATATAGAATGGACTGACAAAAATATACTTTTTTCCTTATCTATTAATGGAAGGATATGATAAATTATAGTGCAACAAAGAAAAACTCTCAGATTTCATGAACTTTTTTTCAGCTGCATTTTAACCCATCTGCACTGTAACAAGGGCTCCGTGACGCGAGCATTTTAATCACAGCGCAGCCGCACACCGGCGCAGCTCAGAAGGAATAGTGACAATCTCTCTCTCCAGTATACCCCAAACTGCCTTGTCAGCGATAACCTGTTGTTGGAAACAGGAAAATCGCAAAGATCAGCACCAAATCTCACCCATATTCAAATTCGAGATAGGTGAGGGCCCGTGTAAATGGTAAATGCACTAAATAACCGTTTTATTAGGTACAACTGTACAGCTGCTCATTAATGGGAATCTGTTAATCCCTTGGCCGCAACTTGAAGGATGTAACATGCAGATATGGTCAAGGGGTTCAGTTGTTGTTCAGGCGAAAGATCCGAATCTGGAATCCATGTTGTCTAAGTGACCTTGACTGTGGAATGATCGCAGGTGCCAGACAGGGAAGCATGTGCATTACGGAAACTGATCATCTCCTTGGATTTTCACCCACAATTCGCTCGGTGTACAGAGAATGGTGTGAAGACAAAATGAAAGAAAATCCAGTGAGCAGCAGTTCTGAGGGTGAAAACGCCTTGTTAATGGGAGACCTCAAGGAGATTGACCAGACTGATTAAATCAGACAGGAAGGTGACAGTAATTTAAATAGCCATACGCTCCAAAAGCTGGGGAGCAGAAGAGCGTCACTGAAAGCCAAACATTGGACTTGGATGAGGTACAGCCACGGTAAACTCCAAACATACACTCACAGGCCACATTATTAGGTGCAGGAAGTAGATAAGTGCAGACGTCCATAATTACAAAGACTGACTGAGATTTACGACAGGATTTTTTAGTTTAAGTATCACTGCCAGATATACACCTTCTTTGCTCACAAAATTCCACAGAATAAAATGAAAACACGCATCCGTAAATCTAGTGAATCTTCTGGAAAGCATTGAACTGGTGGAAACTCTAAAAATACTATCGTGACAAGTGGGGTAATAAAAGACCATAACAACCCGATTTTACCATGTTAACATATCCCATGACTATCGTAACATTGTCCTACTGACACACATTTTCTGTCTCCCGTTGTAATTTTAAGACCCTGTCATTACTACTGAGTGGAGTTCTCTAGGGGCAAAGGCAAGGGGCCTTTGTACCCTTGCAGCTTCCTAGCTCTACCCACAAGGATTCAAAACCTTCCTAGCCATGTCACATTTTTCTAATGATTTGATTTCACTTTTTCACCAAGTGTCACGCCAAACCTTTCTGCCAACCTGCCTGTACTTTCGATATAGTGTATATCATTGGATGTTAAACTCCCAGCTGTAATATTCTTTCAGCCACGATTCAATGACATCCACAATGTCATGCATGTAACTTTGCTGCCTTCGACTGTTATTCCGTTTTCTGTTAGCATTCAACTGTAACCTCGACAGTCTTGTACTCTCCATTTCCTATTCTGTCTGCCTTTTATGTTGCAAGTCATCCCATTGACTGCAGTTTTTCCCTATCATCAGCCTCCACTTTCTATCACTATGACTGCAAACTGCCTCTGTTTGTGAACCAGCTATCCCATTCTCAGCATCATAACTCCAGTTCCCATCCCCCTGGAAAATTAGCCCTCCTGAATTGTTCTGGAAAACCTGGCCGCAAGGATATTGGTTCCCCTGGGATTCTGGTGTAACTCATCGCTTTTCTACTAGTCATAACTTGCCCAGACGAGATCCCAATCGTCCATATTTATGAACCTCTGCCTCCTGCACCAGTTCCTCAGCCACTGCCAAATCTTTCTACTCTTGTCCTCGCTGGCACGTGGCACAGCAGGCAATTCAGAGATTACTACCCTGTAGGTCCTGTTTCTCAGCTTTCTACCGCGCGTCCTATATTATCTCCCAGGCACCCCTTCATTTTTTTCTGCCCGTGTCGTTGGTGGCAATATACACCAAGACATCTGGTTGCTCACCCACCCCCTATAGAATGCCATGGAGCCAATCTGAGACATCCCTGACCCTGTCACCTGGGAGGCAACATACATCCAGAATCTCGTCTCTGTTCATCTGACTATGGAATCTTTTCTACCCACTTTAGACCCCTTCACTTCTGTTCTCTTCCGAGCTAGAGACCCAGAGGTTGCGCTTCCAACTGGTAGGTCGGTGTATACTCAAAGTGGTATACTTATTTCTGAGGGGCACGTCCACGGGGCTTGTCTGCACTGGCTGCTCATTTCACTTCATTCTGCCGACAGTCACCAACTTACTCTCCTCCTGCAACTTAACTCCTTGTATCTCCGAACTGAAACTTAAACCATACCGGTACCCGAGAAGAGTGTCGTTAAATTCCTCAATGGCTATCGCCCAGTGGCACTTACATCCACAGTTCAAGTGTTTTGAGTGTCTAGTATTGAAGCATATCAGCTCCTGTCTGAATAATGACCTGGACCCACTCCAACTTGTCTACTGAAACAACAGATCTACAGCACATCTTCTACGGCTTCAGTGATCAATGCTAATCTTGAATTATAACGCACTTGAGCCTGATCGCCTCACAGTACAATTCCCCTGACGAGGTGAATTCAGTTTTTGTGTGCTACTCATTACCATTTCCATGATGCCCGTGTGTCGCCGATAAAATAGTTTCAGCTGCTCTCTTCAGCCTCAATATCCCGTCTGTTAGAGGGAAGTGCGATACTGTGCTATGTTCAAATGAATTTGCTTTTCGCGATTAGTGCACAGATTCCAGGATTTTATGTTCCCGAAGATTAACCCAACCTTGGCATCATGACAATGTTTAGTTCACGGTCTTGTCTGCGTCATCCAGTTGTGGGAAACAGCGGAATGAATAAGTAGATCCAGATCTCATTCTTGATAACACCCGAGATGGGGGTGAGTGGATTGTCTAATTCGGAAATAAACTCAGTGGTAATTTTTAAAAGTGCACCTGTACACCAGCTCGTTAATGCTGATCAACAAATTATGTGGCACCAGCTCAGTCACTTTAATAAAAACATGCAGAAATGGTCAAGAGGTCCATGTGTTGTTCAGAACAAACATCAGATTGGGGAAGAATGTGATCTCCGTGACTTTGACAGTGGAATGATTGTTGATTCCAGACGGTGTAGTGTGAATATCTCTGGGATTGTCACACTCAACTGTCTCGATTTACAGAGAATGGTGCGAAACAGACAATCATCCGGTGAGTGTCAGTGCTGGACGGGAAAATGCTGTGTGTATGAGAGAGACCGAAGGAGAATGGCCAGACTGATTCTAGCTGCCGGGAAGGCGACAGCAAGTCTAATAAGCACAGGTTGCAACAGGGAAAGCGGCCAGTGAATGAGTGGACTAGTGAAGGAGTGGAGCTTTGAGGCTTTGACTCGAGAGGCTTCGATGAGAAGAGGCGGAGGACGAGTTTGTTCCCAGTTAGTCTTTACAATGACTCCTGAGTTGGTGATGTGCCTCTCCTGTGAGATGTGGCAGTCTTAGGGGAACTCCCCTCTGCCGCAGTCACATCTGCCAGAAGTGCTTGCGGCTGGTCTATCTGGAAAACTGTGTGAGGAATCTGAAGCAGCAGCTGGACGACCTTCGACTCATAAGGGAGAATGAGGCAGTCATAGATGAGAGCTACAGGGAGGTAGTCACACCTAGGCTGCCGGAAGCTGGTCGTTGGGTGACAGTCCGAGGGGGGAAAGCGAAGTTAAGTGGACAGTTAATGCAGAGCACTCCTGTAACCATTCTCCGGAATAATAAGTTTACCGTCCTTGATACTGTTGGCGGGGACGACTGACGAGGTGTGAGCCATGGTGGCAGGGCCTCTGGCACTGAGTCTGATCCTGCGGTGCAGAAGGATGGGACGGAGAAGAGGGTTGATGCCAGTGCTACGGGATAGTGGTGGTAAGAATTGGAGGAGATGGCAATTGAATGCGTGGCTGAGGAGTTGGTGCGGGGGGCAAGCTTTTAGATTTTTGAATCATTGGGATCTATTCTGGGGAAGGTGGGACCTGTACAGATTGGGTGGGTTGCACCTGAACTCGCGGGGGAGCAATATCCTTGCTGGTAGGTTAGCTAGCATGGTTCGGGAGGGTTTAAAATAATTTGCAGGGGAGATGTGACCCGGAGCGATAGAGTAGTGAAAGAAGTGCATGGAGTAAAGCCAGATCTAACATATAGAGAGGCTTTGAGGAAAGAGCAGCAGAATAAAGGGTATAAAGGTAGTAAGGTAGAAGGGCTAAAGTGCGTGTACTTCAATGCAAGAAGCCTCAGGAACAAAGGTGATAAACTGAGAGCTTGAATACATACATGAAATTATGATGTAGTGGCCATTACAGAGACCTGGCTGGCACCCAGGCAGGAATGGATTCTCAATATTCCTGGAATTCAGTGCTTTAAAAGGGATGGGGGGGAGTTGTGGCATTACTGGTGAGGGATACTATTACAGGTATAGAAAGGGTGGCTAATGTAGCAGGATCCTCTTTTCAGTCAGTATGGGTGGAAGTCAGGAACAGGAAGGGAGCAGTTACTCTACTGGAGGCATTCCTTAGGCCCCTTGGTAGCAGCAGAGACATCAAGGAGCAGATTGGGAGGTAGATTTTGGAGAGGTGCAAAACTAACAGGGTTGTTATCATGGGTGACTTTAACTTCCCTAATATTGATTGGCACTTGATTAGTTCCAAGGGTTTAGATGGGACAGAGTTTGTTAAATGTGTCCAAGACGGATTCCTGTCACAGTCTGTTGACAGTCCGACTAGGGGGAATGCCATACTAGATCTAGTACTAGGTAACGAACCGGGTCAGCTCACAGATCTCTCAGTGGGTGAGCATCTTGGGGACAGTGATCATTGTTCCTTGGTCTTTAGAATTATCAGGGAAAATGATAGACTCAGAGAGAACAGGAAAATGTTTAATTCGGAAGAGCAAATTATGAGGCTATAAGGCTCGAACTTGCGGGTGCGAACTGGGATGATGTTTTTGCAGGGAAATGTACTATGGACATGTGGTCGATGTTTAAGGATCTTTTGCAGGATGTTAGGGATAATTTTTTCCCAGTGAGGAAAATAAAGAATTGTAGGGTGAAGGAACCATGGGTGAAAAGTGAGGTGGAAGATCTAGTCAGGTGGAAGAAAGCAGCATACATGAGGTTTAGGAAGCAAGGATCAGATGGGTCTATTGAGGAATATAAGGTAGCAGGAAAGTAGCTTAAGAAGGGTTTGAGAAGAGCAAGAAGGGGACACGAGAAGGCCTTAACGAGTAGGGTAAGAAAAAACCCCAAGGCATTCTTCAATTATCTGAAGAACAAAAGGGTTACAGGAGTGAAGGTAGGACCGACTAGGGATAAATGTGGGTAGACGTGCCTGGACGCTGTGGAAGTGAGCGAAGTCCTTAATGAATGCTTCTCTTCGGTATTCACCACTGAGAGGGAACTTGATGACGGTGAGAACAACATGAGTGAGATTGATGTTCTGGAGCATGTTGATATTAGGAGAGAGGTGGTGTTGGAGTTGTTAAAATAAATTAGGAATGGATAAGACCCCAGGGCCTGAAGGAATATTCCCCAGGCTGCTCCATGAAGCGAGGGAAGAAATTGCTGAGCATCTGGCTAGGATCTTTATATCCTCGTTGTCCACGGGAATGGTACCGGAGGATTGGAGGGAGGCGAATGTTGTCCCCTTGTTCAAAAAAGTTAGTATGGATAGTTCGGGTAATTATAGACCAGTGAGCCTGACGTCTGTGGTGGGGAAGCTGTTGGAAATGATTCTTAGATATAGGATTACCTATATTACCAGAGAATCATGGTCTGATCAGGGACAGTCAGCATGGCTTTGTGAAGGGCAGATCGTGTCTATCAAGCCTGATAGATTTCTTTGAGGAGGTGACCAGGCATATAGAAAAGAGTAGTGCAGTGGATGTGAACTACACGGATTCTAGTAAGGCATTTGACAAGGTTCCACACAGCAGGCTTATTTCGAATGTCAGAAGGCATGGGATCCAGGGAAGTTTGGCCAGGTGGATTCAGAATTGGCTTGCCCGCAGAAGGCAGAGGGTCGTGGTGGAGAGATTACATTCAGATTGAAGGGTTGTGACTAGTGGCGTCCCACAAGGGTCTGATCTGGGACGTCTACTTTTCATGATTTTTTTTATTAACGACGGGGTAGAAGGGTGGGTTGGATTGCAGACGGCACAGATGCTGGTGGTGTTGTAGATAGTGTAGAGGATTGTCGAAGATTGCAGAGAGACATTGATAGGATGTAGATGTGGGCTGAAAAGTAGCAGATGGAGTTCAACCCGGAGAAGTGTGAGGTGACACAATTTGGAAGGGCAAACTCCAAGGCAGAGTACAAAGTAAGTGGCAGGATACTTGGCAGCGTAGAGGAGCAGAGGGATCTGGGGGTACATGTGATGTTACAGGTGAGAAGCAGGATTAAGGCGCCGAGATCACAGAATAGGTCGGTCACAGTAAATTCAGCATGTGAATTTTATTAAATCTCCCATCAGCATCCTCAAGCTGACAGAACACATTCAGTGAATTTAGTGTTCGAGGGATTTTCATCACATGGTAAAGTGTATCATCTGAGATATTTGTAAAGTGTGTATGATACCAAGGAAACACATCAACGGAAGTAACGCAAATAGAACCATTAGAGACCCACTGAGAGGGGGTGAGAGAGAGGGAAGGGTGGGAGAGAGAGAGAGAAGGTTGGGAGAGATGTGGGGAGAGGGGGGGAGAGAGGGGAAGAGAGAGGGGCAGAGAGGCGACAGAGAAAGGGGGAGACGGGGAGAGGGAGAGAGAGGAGAAAAGAGAGGGGAGTGGGGGAGAGAGGAGAGAGAGAGAGGGGAGAGAGAAGGGGAGGGGGAGGTGAAGAAAGGGGAGGGAGAGGGGGAGAGAGAGGGGTTAGGGAGAGAGGTGAGAGATGAGAGAGAGGAGTGAGAGGTGAGAAAGGGGTGAGAGGTGAGAGAGAGGAGTGAGAGAGGGGGAGAAAGATGGGGAGAGGGGAGAGGGGGGAGAGAGGGACAGGGGCAAAGAGGAGTGAGAGAGAGTGGAGGAGAGAAAGTGTAGAGAGAGAGGGGGAAGAGAGGGGGAGAGAGATGGGAGGAGTGGGGTGGGGAGAGAGGGGGGGAGAGAGGGGGTGAGAGAGTGGGGAGAGAGAGTGGGGGGAGAGAGCGGGGGAGAGAGAGTGGGGGAGAGAGTGGGTAGAGGGAGTGGAGAAAGGGGGAGAGAGGGGAGAGGGAGAGAGGGGGTAGGGAGAGAGAGTGGGTACGGAGAGAGGGGGAGAGAGGGGTGGGGAGAGAGGGGGGGAGAGAGAGGGTGGATAGAGAGGGGAGAGAGGGAGGAGAGAGAAGGGAGAGGGAGACAGAGGGTGTAGGGAGAGAGGGGAGAGGGAGTGGGGGAAGAGAAAGGGGAGAGAGGTGGGGAAAGAACTGGGGAGAGGGGGAGAGAGTGGGTAGAAGGGGAGAGACGGGGAGAGGGAGAGTGAGAGAGGGGTGGGGGCGACAGAGAGAGAGAGAGAGAGAGAGAGAGGGAGAGAGGAAGCGAGAGAGAGAGAGAGAGATGGAGCTGGGGTGACTGTTTTCAACTGCATTCAGTTCCTCCCAGAACAGGAACTATTTTGTCGACGTCCCTGTCAAGACGCCGCAGGATTCTTTATTTCTCATCAAATATCCCACTGATTTTACCAAACTACTACGGATACCATCAGTACATTGTTACTTTAAAAAAAAACTGCAATGTGTACATCACCCTGTAAACGTAGATCATGTTGAATTTTTCGCAATCATTGAAAAAAGCCAAGTTCACAGACGTTTCCTCACAGGACAACTCACACGGTGCAAATGTCTCTCTGTTAAACCTTCTTTGGATCTCCCACCTACCCACAGACTTCTGACAGAAGGGAATCAACACAGGGCGGTGATCCACATCAAGTCTCACCAACTGAATACATAATGGAACCATCACATCTTTACACCCCTGCCCGCCGTCCCCCTCCCCGCTATAAACTGCAATGTGAGTAGTTCTCATAATTTCGCCCTCTCCCAGCAGCTACCTACCGAAATGTCGTAAAGGGTAGACAGATAGTGTCGATCCCGCCTGCGATGGAATAAGCAAAGCGAATCCTCAGTTCGCCCAGTCAGAGATCAGTAAATCCCCGAGTTTGGACGGATCAGCTTCCTGCTGTTTCAAGCAGTAGCCCGGGGACAGTTCCGAGATGCGGGAAGCTCGCACCTCCCGACCCTTTGCTGATGATTCGGAGCTGGGTTGAAAGTTGCGACGTTTCCGATAACACCTCCAACTACACCGGTTTCCCCCGGGACATGCACAGGAAGTCGATGCATTCAATTAGATGCAGGGAATTATTAATTCTTTCAACAGCTATTCGCTACAGTTCAATTGTTGAACAACATAATAAGTTCTCAGTCTCATTTCAGTGGACGACTGCCTTTGCAATGTTTATATGTCAGTATATAGAGCTTCTTACCTTGTACAGCGGCTCCAGGTTCTGTTACCACCCTGTCCCAGTGAGGCTGTGTTACTGTGTAAGTAATGAACACACACTGGTTAATGTTCAGTCAGCTCCTGGTGATAATCATTAACTACACCCACAGCCTTATCAGCGTTTCTCTCCGCGTCCTGTTCCTTAGCACAGGGTACGTTCTGTCTCCAAACAAACATCACCATGGAGTTGAAATGTGATCTCAGTGATTTTGAGAGTGGAATATTTGTCAGTGCCAGAGGGAGCAGTTTGAATTTCGCAGGAACTGCTGAACTCCTGGGATTGTCCCGTTCAACAGTCTCAGTTTTGCGGAGATTGGCGCGGAAGAAGATCAGTGAGCGGCAGTTCTGAGAGCGAACACGCCTTGTTAATGGGAGAGATCTAATGGGAAAAGCGAGATTTGTTCAATCTGCCGGGAAGACGTCAGTAACTCAAATAACCACGCTGCAAATGCATTGAGCAGAGAGGCGTCATTGGACGTGTAACATGTCGAACATTGAAATGGACGGGCTACAGATGTAGAAAACCACGGACATGCAATCAGTGACCGCAGTATTAGGTACGGGACGTGCACAGTACAGTGCCCACTGATATGTGTTTTTGTCAGCTAGAAGTTGTTGATGGGAGATTTAATTACATTGGCATCCCGCATTGACTGTGACCAACGCAGATCTGACTGTGATCTCGGCTCATCAATCCTGCCTCTCACCTGTAACATCTCACTCATTTGTGTATCAAGGCCACCACGCTGCAGGATAATAATATTAACTGAAAGACTCTCATTCTGCTGAATATTGAGGACGGTCATTCCCATGACACACTAGACTCAGAGAGAGAGAGAGAAATAACATCTCAACTGTCTTCAACTGACGGTATCCTCACACAACAGGAACTATTTTGTCCACGTCCCTGTCAAACTCCGTGGGATACTTTATGTCTCATCGAAGTTTCCTTTCATTTTACCAAATTACCGCGGATACAATCAAGTATATTGTTATTAAAAATAACAGTTTTGTATACAAGCAGTTCTGCCCTGTTTTATGTCACACCACAAGTCAAGATATAACATTTTCCTCACAGAAAATCTCGCAGGGGCAAATATCTGTCTGGTAAAACTTCTTTTCATTTCCCACATACCCACTCACATCTGACAGAAGGGAAACAACACTGCAGACGGTGATCCACAACAGGTCTCACCAACCGACTATATAATGCAACCATCAACTCCTTACACCGACTTTTCCCCCCAACCATTCCCCGCCCCGGATGTATTCTCCAATGTGGGTGGTTAAATACTTTTCACCGCCAACTGAAATGCCGTCTAGGATGGACAGATAGTGTCGATCCCGCCAGTGAAGGAATAAACAAAGCGAATCCTCAGTTCCTTCGGTCGGCGATCGGTAAATCCCCGAGTGTGGACGGATCGTTTTCCTGCCGTTGCAAGCTGTAGCCCGGGGACAGTTCCGAGATGCGGGAAGCTGGCACGTCCCGAGCCTTTGCTGATGATTCGGAGCTGGGTTGAAAGTGCGGCGTTTCCGATAACACCGCCAACTACACCGGTTTCCCGCGGGACATGCACAGGAAGTCGATGCATTCAATTAGCTGAAGGGAATTATTAATTCATTTAAAAGCGATCCGCTACAGTTCTAATGTCGATCAACACAATACGTTATCAATCATATTCATGTTCATAAATGTGGCGAACTACCTTTGTGATGTTTATATGTCAGTATATAGAGCTTCTTACCTTGTACCGCGGCTCCAGGTTCTGTTACCACCCTGTCCCAGTAAGGCTGGGTTACAGGTTTTGTAAGTAATGAACACACCCTGGTTAATGTTCAGTCAGCTCCTGCTGATAATCATTAACTAAACCCACAGCTTTATCAGCGGGTCTGTCCCTATCCTGTTCCTTAGTACAGGGTACGTTCTGTCTCCAACAAACATCACCATGGAGATGAAATGTGATCTCAGTGATTCTGAGAGTGGAAGGTTTGTCTGTGTCAGAGGGAGCAGTTTGAATATCGCAGGAACTGCTGAACTCCTGGGATTGTCCCGTTCAACAGTCTCAGTTTGCGGAGAATGGTGCTGGGAAAACATTCAGTTAGCGACAATTCTGAGAGCAAAATCATCTTGCTAATGGGAGAGGTCGATGGAGAAAGGCGGGATTCATTCAATCTGCCAGGAAGACGACAGTAACTCAAATAATCACGTTACTACTGCACTGTGCAGAGAGGTATCACTGGACGCGAAACGTGTCGAATATTGAACTGGACGGGCTACGGCAGTAGAAGACCATGGACATATAATCAGTGGCCGCATTATCAGGTACAGGAGGAACGCAATACAGTGCCTATAGAGATTTGTTATTAACAGCCAATGAGATTTAATTCAGCAAGTTTTATTTTAAATATCACTGACTGACACTTGCTGTCTTTACTAAAATAACACACTCACTCCTGCAGAAAAAAAATCAGGCGGATCCGCAAATCCACACAGTTTGACAGACAGTAATGAAATGGTAGAAACACTAGAATTCCTGCCGTCACAAGGGGGCGTATTAACACATCGCAACGTCGCCCACCCAGTACAGTCTCTGTGTTTACTCTGTGCTGAGCTCCTGGTTCTATTTCCAGCGAATCCGAGCACGGAATTCTGTTGGCCCGAACAGTAAGTGAACACACTCTGGACAATATTTAGTTGAGAACATACACATAAACCTGGACGTCACACTCATAAGCACGTAACTCCAGACCCTGCTCCACCGCGCAATAACTAAGCAAAACAAAAAGTCATTCGAGCCAATGGTTCTGATGTGCTATTCGATCTCGGCTTAATTTTGTACCTCAGTAGACGGTGACAAAGATTACATACAGTATCTCACGACAAATCCATCTGCTCCAGGGAGCAACCGCGACCCGCATCCTGGTTCAGATCGGGTGGTGTTATAGCATTAATTGATTGTTTACTTTGGGACCAATTTACTGTCAGACTATAAACTCCAGTGACAGCTGAGGACAGAAATCGTTGTGGGCTTATAGGAAAGACACAGTAGCAGGATGGGCCATGTGAACTCTGGTAAAAAGTTAGGATTTTGGACCAAACTTTTCTTTTGAACACTGGACATTCCTTTTCGCCAGATTTAACTGTGCCACGGCAGCCTGAAGCAACACTGATCTCAGAGTCAACAACACTTTATAAAGCAATCTGAAATATTTGTCCACAACGCGGCCATTACAATGATGGGCAAGGCAGCAAATGTGTGGAGATTACAACTGGAGATAACTAGGTCAAAAGAGTACAGCAAGATAATAATGTATTTCACCTTCTGATGTATTGTTCATTTACTGGAAATAAATAATCTTATCAATCAGATGACTTTCATGACTGATGGGTCTATTTACGTTACTCCGGTCGGCGTGTTTCCCCGCTCTTATCTTTACTTTACAAATACCAGAGCTGTTTCTCCCTACAGAATGATGAAAACCCCTTTAACTTTAAATTCACTGGATGTGTTTTTGTCAGCCAGAGGATGCTGATGGGAGATTTAATTACATTCACAAACCGCATTCATTGTGACCATCGCAGATCTGTGATCTCAGCGCCTCAATCCTGTAACATCTCACACACGTCTGCATCAAGCGCCATTACACTGCAGGATTACAAAGACTCTTTTTCTGAATGTGGAGGACCATCATTCAAATGACGTACTAGACTCGAGGCGAGGGAACAAAATGCATTTCATCAGTCTTCAACTGTTGGTGCCCATTTGAATCCCGACACACGCCCCAGCCCCCACTGGAACAGGATCCATTTTCTCTGCATCCCTGTAAAGACTCAGTGGGTTCTTTTAATGTGCATCAACATAGAACCTGTCATGTATACAGTCTGTCGTGTACACAATCTGTCTTTAACAAAATACGTCATGTACTGTAAACAACCTGTCATGCATAAATCTGTTATATACAAAGTGTGTTATGTATGCTATCCGTCATGGACACAATCTGTCTTGTACACAATCCATCAGTATACAATCCGTCATGTTTACAATCTGCCGTGCGTATAATCTGCCGCATATACAATATGACATGTCGACAATCCGGTCTCCCCTCATTCATCTAACACCACGTGATGTAACTATTTCAAAGCGGAAAAGTTCTAAATGTATGAAAGCAAGCCAAGATCACAGAGGTTGCCTCACAGGACACCCAAATGGTCCAGTATCTATCACCTAAACCTTCTTTGAACTGCAACCTACCCTGCTATGTGCTATTATACTCGTCAAATAGACAGTGTCGGTCCTATGCTTGAGAAGGGAAAGCTCAGGCAAGTCACGAAATCGGAGTTCAATGCACTTTCCTCAATGGCAGCTAAATTGAGGGAATATTTTTGTAAGGGATAGAATTTACTCGCTTCTGAAAAAAAGCAATAATTGGCACGTAAGGGAGAGAGAAAATAAGCAGAGCGAGTCAGACATAGAGAAACAAACATACACACACATACACAACCATACAGAGGCATACAGACAGAAACCCACAGACTCGGAGAGAGGCACGGAGGCAGAGAGCAGAGAGAGAGAGAGAGAGAGAGAGAGAGAGAGAGAGAGAGAGAGAGAGAGAGAGAGAGAGAGAGAGAGAGAGAGAGAGAGAGAGAGAGAGAGGGAGAGAGAGAGAGAGAGAGAGAGAGAGAGAGAGAGAGAGAGAGAGAGAGAGAGAGAGAGAGATACAGAGAGAGATACAGAGAGGGATGCAACAAAGAGATACACAGAGAGAGGGAGACACAGAGTGTGAGAGATACAGAGAGAATGAGAGAGAGATACTGATGAACAAGACACCGAGATCTCTTCGTATTTCTCCCTTACCTAACCCTATACCATTCAGATAATAATCTGCCTTACTGTTCTTACTCCCAATGTGGATAACCTCACACTTATTCACATTAAGCATCATCTGCCAAGTATCTGCCCACTCACAGCCTATCCAAGTCACCCTGAATTCTCCTGACATCACGTGTCATACTGCCACCCAGCTTAGTATCATTAGCAAACTTGCTGATGTTATTCTCAATGTCTTCATCTAAATCATTGATCTAAATCGTAAACAGCTGTGGTCCCAATGCCGAGCCCTGTGGCACCCCACTAGTCACCACCTGCCATTCCGAGAAACACCCATTCACCGTTACCCTTTGCTTTCTATCTGTCAACCAGTTTTATATCCATGTCAATATCTTCCCCCCAATGCCATGAGCTCTGGTATTACCCACCAATCTCCTATGTGTGACCTTATCAAATGCCTTCTGAAAATCGAGGTACA